>NC_092049.1:3330325-3426990 GCF_003086295.3 Arachis hypogaea | reverse complement strand
ATTTCAATAGTGTTATCCATTATTAATTTTCTGTAAAACCATCTCTTTAAAATTTCGTGTAAATTCAAATTACAATAACTTAAAAAAGACTTACAAATATTTTACATACACCAAGCTTCAAATTATTATAATTCTTGAAATCACTTAAAATTTATTATAAACTCTTTTTCATTTCCTTCAAGTTTTTTGAGAAAAAAAACATATGTCTATATAAAAGATGAAGTTGTACATAAGGATATGGGTTTCATTAAAATATGAAGTAGTGTTTGATCATTAAAATATGGAGTAGTTTTTCGGTGGACTGTGAGCAATAATTCGAGCTTTTTTTTGTAGTATGAGTTTGTATTAAAATATGTTTTTAGTGAAATGTGGGTGTAGTGTAGCCCATGTTACAAAGTCCCAAAAAAAAATTTCATAAAAAAAAAATCGATCATTAAATAGTTGGTCCAACTAAATCAACTTGGACTAGTCTACAAATACATTAAATTTTGGGTTAAAACTTGCATTTCAACAATTGTTGTATGGATGTCATCTCAGTCCTTCATTTGGCATCTTATTTTATGGTCCTTTAAAGTCTTGAAAATACTTTTCTCACCAAAGACATTACCTTGTTTTGAAAAGAAAACCATTTATCATTTAAAAGTTTATGTGGCTGGTTAGAATTTTTTTTAGAGCCCCTCTATTTAATTTGCACTCATTTAAAAGATAGGCAAAGAAAGAAAGAAAGAGCCGCTCTATATAAGTTTCACTCACTTCTCTTCCGTTCTCACACCATCTCTTTTTTTTCCTTAGACTCTTCATCATTCACTTCATAATAAAAAAGAAAAAATATTAGGATCTTCAAAATGCACGTATTAATACTGAAGTGGTTTTTTCTAATCATCTTCTTAGGCACATTAACAATTTTCGTTTTAAGATCTAAATTTCATAGGCTAGGAATAGTTTTACAAAATACTAAAACACAATATCATGATCATGTTGTTAACATGTCTTGCACTCAAATATTAGACCATTTCAATTATAAACCCGAAAGTTACATCACTTTTCAACAAAGATATGTGATAGATTTTAAGAATTGGAATGGTTCTAAATGGGGGACATCCATTTTTTTTTTATGGTTTGATGACAAAGCTTCTTTAGAAGATGGAATCGACGTGGCCGGATTTCTCAAAGGCAACACTCTTTGTTTCGGTGCTCTTCTTTTATACATTGAGGTAGAAAAGAAGAGCACCGAAACAAAAAACGTTGTCTTTGAGAAATCTAGCTGCGATTCGCCATTAAACCATATAAAAATGGGTGCCTTCGATTTAGAACCATCCCAATTCTTAAAATTTATCACATATTTTTATTGAGATGTGATATAACTTTTGGGTTTATAATTGAAATTGTCTAATCGTTGAATGTAAGACATGTTAACAACATGATCATGATAAAACCACTTAAATACTAATGCGTGCATTTTGAAGATCCTAATATCTTTTCTTTTTTCTGATCAAATGAAGGATGAAGAGCCTAAAGAAAATAGATGTATAGAAAAACTGAGAGATGGTGCGAGAAGTGAAGAGAAGTGGCTGAAACTTATATAGTTATATGATTATAATAGTTATATGATTATAAGTTCCATTCTTTCTTTTCTTTTTTTTTTTTTTTTTTTTTTGTCTATCTTTCAAATGCGTGCAAATTAGATAAAGAGCTCTTAAAAAGGAAATGATACTAAGCAGCCAGCAAGTTAAATGATAAATGGTCTTTTTAGGTAATCAGCCAATGCCATCTGCAATAACTTTATGGCAGAATTTTGGTTCACAGCCATCCGCAATAAAAAACTACGTGTTTCTCACACTGAAATTTTGTAAATATATATAAGAAAAACACAACAAAAGAAAGTGTTTCCCCGATCAACCTTAATGCTTGAGCAACTTCCTTCATCAGATCCTTATCAGCAGGGACCCTCCCTTTTACCACCATTTTTATTTTATCTTTTGGTCATCTACTCTGTAAAGAATACACAGAAGATTACCAACTTCATAATATACAGTTATGAAAACAGAAAGCCAATAATAAGGAAAATTAAATGATACAAAAAATTGATTTACATCTTTCTATGTTTCTCCTTGTGATTCTCCAACTCTGCTTTCTTAAAAGATAGCTTCACTCTGTCCTCTGAATCAGCAACCATGATACTATATATAGCTTTCTCCCGATTGACATCCTTAATCTTTTGTTCAATACTATATATAGCTCACTTTGCTTTTGACGTATATTTTCTTCAAATTCTTTCAGATAGTGGGTTTGTCTTCCTCTCCACATCTATTCACTGCAAGCATCACTTCATAAAACTTGCTGGTGTCTAAAATTAAGGTTATGAGCTACTGAACAACTTCAAACAACAGGCTAAACTCACCAAATTTCTTTCTCTTTCATCAATGTGAGAAATGTTTACATTGGAAATTTGAAGTTCGAGTGAATCACGCTCATTTTCTGTTTCCTCAATGCGTCTAACAATGCCATTCTGCATATATAACAAAATCTTAATATCATAAACGAGTTGGCATCTGACCATGCATTTAAATGTCAAAGATTGATCTCTGATTTAGCGCTTTTTTGAGCTGAGTATTTTTCCGGTTATTGCCATTCATGTAGCAGTCCCATGCCATCTTGAGTTTATTGTCATTTGTTTTCTGCACAAAAGAATCCAAAAATATAAAATAAGATACTCAATTCACCATAATTTAGAAGCTCCAGGAATATTTTAGAATATCTGATGTTACTGACATCTTCAACATTGATGATGTTTTATAAGTGTTGAAATATTGAAAATGATCTAGAAGCTTTGTCAATCAAGAGAAGCACATCAAATAAAAAAATTCAATTCATTAGTGAATAACTGAACAGACAGAATAAAGTACAAAAAAACTAGGATAACATATCCTGCTAACAAAAGCACCAAGGAAAAATACACGTCATGCACCTAAGCATGCCATTCTCTCTGTACATCCAGCAAAGAAATCCGTTATAATAGTCGCTAGCCAAGTATGACAATGAAGCCAACAAGATCAATTAACTAACCAGCATCAATTATTCTCTCAAATTCTGTCATTTCTATCAAAACATTATCATAAGTACCTAAAACCAAAGATGTAATTAGCGAAGGAGGACAGAAAACACACCTTTTTATCTTGGAGGTCCTTCTCAAGATCTAAAGCCCTTGATTTTTACATGATTGACGGTCAGGTTGGTAGCAACCTCATCAGTGAAGGGTGACTCTGGAAGAGGCCCTAAATTATGCTCCGCAAAAAGATTTTTAATACACAAATCACGTTCATTCTTCAACGACTTGTGAGCCTGTAGTTCAAAGTAGAGAAAATTACAATAATGTTCCACACAACCGGATAGCTGTATAAACACAACTTTTCATCAATTATTTACTCCAGCTTCAGTTTGAAGCTTGCTGATCTCCCAGATGGAATCATTGATAGTCTGCTTAAGGAAAGAACTTTTAGTGTCAATATCATTCAATTCTCTCTCCAATTTGCTTATTTTTGTTTGTAAAATTCCAATCCTTTCTTCAAACTTTGTCTTCCATTCCATCAACTCTTCATCAGTGTCTAATCAATGTAAGAACCAGAAGTATAAAAAAACTTACTGTGAAGTAAACTAGTGGGCAATAGATAAAAAAACACATGGAAATATAGAATGAAACTAAAACTAGATGAAAACTAAGAGGAAATGGTAACACATATACAACAACGGCCAGCACCTTCATTATCCTCGGTAAGAGCTGCATATTGTTTCTGTTGTTCCCTAAACAGAGTGCTTCGTTGAGCAGTTTTAGTTGAGATTTGGTCCTGCAGCTTTCGCAAAACTTTCAGTGTTTTCTCTGCATGATGTATTTTATCATCCACATCTTTAATGCTTCCTTCCAACTCCTGTAACTGACATTTTAGAGATTCTGTACTCTCCTGATCTTGGGCAATGCTTTCACGAAGCTGTAAGGAGATAAAAGAAAATAGTTATAATCAGATTTTTTTTTCTTTCTTTTACTTTTTTGGGAAACTGTGGTCTATTTTATATTTATAGTAGTCAAAATGGCAGAACTTCTCTACATTTCTGTTTGAAGACACATGGAAAAGAAGACAACAGCACTGCCTGGAGAGATGAATGCCCTCCAAACAATAATACATCGTTGCAGCAACTGAGCAGCACATGAATGCAAGAACTCAGAAGAATTCAAATTGTTTTTTGTGTCTTACATTTATGATCCAAAAAAATAGGGAGAATAACGCAGTTTATGTCCAAGATCATCAGAAAAAATTAAAAAAATAAAATAAAATAAAAAAAGAAAAAGGGAAGACAATTTGCAAATTTTCATCTGCAGAGATGTCAAATTTTAGAAAAGGAAAGTGACCTTATAAGCTGCATCTTTCAATGTTTGAAGATTCTCAAGTTTAAGCTTGAAAGTCTTTATCTCTTGAGCTTGTTCCTTGTGAAGTTTCTTTATAACCTCCAGTGCCTTTGTATATCTGCTCAGTAATATTAATATGTTATCAACTCTAAGTCACAAACACTAGCATTTCCTTGAATTGTTTTATGTAAAGTACCGCATCAGTTTCTGCAAACTCAACCTAACATGGCTCAATAAGGATTGTGTGTGTGTGTGTTTGTCCCTTTTTTTTTTGTGGTCAAGCAGAGTCCTCTGCACATGTAATGGAGTATTATCAGCTATGTGATTTAAACCATAGATGATTGAAAGTTGCTTCATACTTATGATAGTAAGATTCTTCTGAGGCAATTTTACAATGTAGCGACAGCTGATTTCATGTACTACCTACTTGAGCAACATGGAAGACAACTTGAATTTCATAATGATGAGAAATTTGGTAATTTGGGTGGGCAGAATGCATTGACCAAACACAATATGTAAAAGACAAGTTAAACGAATTATACAAAGCTCACAAAAGTTGAAAATCCAAAGTAGATCTGTGATGTGTAACCCTTTTCATACAAAAGATTAATAAAAGAGGAATTGTATAGTAACACAAATGATACCGAGTTGCAGAAAAGATGTCGTCAAACTTTTTCTTCAATGTGGAAGGATCCTGCAGTGGCCAATTCGCTTCATCTTGATGAACAAATATAACATTTTCTAAAATGGCCTTAGAAACACCCATGAGCGCAGGAATTTCCTTATCCATGTCTGCACATCTATAGCTAAGGCAAACTTTCTGACAAAGCAAACCAAGTAAGTCAAGTTAATACGACAAGCAAAAAAAGAGACAATTTGGCAATCACAAGCCAGAAGCAAACTCTAGATTCAAACTATATTACGTTAATAAAGTAAACCAAAACACTTAGTCTCTCATTCATTGGATTAATAAAACACTTTCATTAACCTACTTCCTATACTGGTTATAAACACAACATATTGCTTTTGTATTGTTTCCACATCTCAACATTTTCACAATACCGTTAAAACTAACGTTGAAATCAAGAAAATGGAACCTATCTTGTGGTTGAAGTTGAAGAATAAAGTTGACAATGTATCTCCCCATTATGAGGATTAATAGTTTGAAGTACACTCTCAATTGCCTTGTATTCCATCTTCGACGCCTTTTGTGTGAGCTGAAAGGACCTTATGCAAACCACGTCTTTTCCCGCTGCTGTCTTAAATCGGAGGTTAATCTGGTCCTTCGCTTCAGTTTCACCAGCAACCTTCCAAAACAAGTTCCAAAATACTAATCAATTAGTAGTAGCCATAGCAGTATCCTTATGTTTTGTAAAATATAACGAGTCAACTTAACATGATCCTTAACAAGTCTTAAGAGAGGAACCTTGGGGTCATGAATGAAACTGTGACCAGACCTTGCATTAGGAGGCAACTCGCCAGTGCAAGAAAGCTTCAAGCACTCGATGATTGTCTGCATAAAACGAATGAAAATGGCGTATTATAGTAAGAAGTTAGGGTTATGAAAAAGAAGAAGAGAAAAGGGAGGGAATGAAAATCGTACGGTTTTTCCAGCACCGTTGGGGCCAACGATTAGGGTTAAGGGTCTGAAGAAGGTGATGACGTTCTTTTTCTCTGGGTCGAAGCTCCGAATGCCTTTGATCAGCATCTTATCAACGATACTCATGGTTAACAGTTAGAGAGCGGGGAAATGGCGGGAGAGGAGTTCCCCCAACTGATGATGATGACTGAGAAGAAATGAATCGGTGTCTGCTGCTCCCGGCACTCAAAACAAAAGCAAAGTAATAACTAAGGTTCAGAGAGCGGTGGGGCTTCGAACCGCTCTCGCAACGGTTCAATCGGTTCAACCGTTAAAATGTGATTTAATTAGAATAGTTAAATTATAATAAAGAATAAATGACTATTTGTACCTACAAAAGATGAAAACGCTGATATATGTACCCACACTAAATCGAAACTAAATTATAACAACAAACTTACTCATGTTAAAAACTTTTAATGGGAATATTTTAAATAACTTTAGTGATTTTTTTTTATTTTTTTAATTTAAATATTTTATTTTTCGATAAACACATGTAATGAAATAAGAAATTCAAACCTACAAAATTGTTGTGCAAGCGATATTTATATCTTTAGTGATTATGTTATATTAATTATGAGCTTATTATTCTGTTTTTAATCATATTTGTTGAATTAGAAAATAGATTAAAGAAGAATAAAATTAGAATTTATGGAAAAATTCAAGTTTAAATGTGGATATCAACTTCTCGATATACAAGTATATATATTTTTTTTTTATAAATAAATGCATTATAATTTTTGACATAAAATTTATTAAGATTCAAACTTCACTTGATTCAGACTCACTAGTATGATTTTATCAGATTTAAAATTGGATAAAAATTTTAAAAATAAATATAGTCATTATTTAGAGTCGAATCAGATCAAGACGAATCCGATTTCATTCGGCCCTACGTGCACTACTAATTTTTCATAGGATGTATAATTTGGATATATTTTTCATTGGGTATATAATTGAGTAAAAATATGGGTGGATGAGAAGAGGAGTAATTGGGAGGTCATTTTGAACTAGTTTTAAAAAATGTTGACAAAAATTGGAGACCCGTTGGAGGCGTCTCCTTCACAAGGATGGTTATTATTGTTATGATTTTTTTTTTTTCGGTAATTTATTGTTATGATTGTTATTCTTTTTCTTCTTCTTCTGCTTCTTTAGGTCCATATTAGTTTTTGTTGGTATATAACATTGTTATCATATCTTATGGATCACAAAATATTCGGACCAAACCAAATAACAAAGCCCAAATAACATGTACCAAAAAAATAGTAGCTAATTAGTAATTACACATTTTTTCTCTACACTATCGACTAAAGACCAATCTTTGGACCTCATTGTAAGTACCAAAATGATTCCAATTCCTCTCAAATGAATTGTTGATAGTCCAACTATGCGATACTCCATCATTTTTGAGTAGAAACGGTGGCTCTTTTGGTCTTACCTTGTGCATATCGTGTTAGCATAACATAGTTATTAGCTAATTGCTTGTTATTTTCATGTACTAAAAGTTAAATGTCTCTTCATAATTCAGCTCAACAATATCATATTTATTACCTGTTAACTATTTTCACAAAATTTATGACTAATTTAATAATAATTTCTTTAAAATAATTTTTATTTTTTAATATAAATAAATTTAATATAATTATCATGTATTATTGTCAATTTTAAAATTATAAGACAATTTTTAAATTATTTATTAGCAATTTTTATATTGTCAAATTCAACATCACATCCTCATAATACTAAAAGTATATATATTAATTGAATTGGACCTTTTTTCATTTTGTTTGGACTGGAAATTCATTCCTGACATTATTGGATCTGTTTGTGACCATGACATGATATTATTCAAGCATTGAATCACCGGATCTAAATTTGAGTCACGGAATTAAAAGAAAAAATAAAATTCAAAGAAAATAATTTCTATGGTGAGCTCTTCTCCTCTCACTTATGAAAATATAAATAGTGAAAATAAAATCAGATGCACCGCATACATTTTATAATAATTGGATAATCATGTTTTAATGAATGAAGTTTTGTTATTAGAATTACTGAAATTTTAAATTTTAATTTATTAACTCTTGAATTTTATTCATCATTTGTTTTTTGTATTTTTTTTAATACGAAATAAGAAATGCTATGACATGATATGTTAAATAAAAACTGATGTTAGTCACCAAAAAAAAAATAAAAACTGATGTTAATGATACGTTATATTTTTTATTTAAGTTTGTAAGTATGAAATATGGATACTTTGTTAAGATGTCATATTTATATGTTGGATATATTTTGGATACTACACTACTTATCGATACTCATATTTTTTATTTTTTATGGCCAACTGTGACTTAATAAAAAATAAAAGAATTTTTTAAATACATATTAATACTATGTCAGTATGTCCAGTCTTATTTTTAATATATATATATATATATATATATATATATATATATGTGGAATGAATTTTAAAATAGTACATATTATTATTTATTAAAACAAAAAATATTTTAAATATATTATATAATTATAAAAGGCATTAAAAATAAATTGAAAAAACCGTTTTGTTTAACAAGAAGAGCAATGAATAAAAATTATATTTAAAGAAAAAAAAATATACTTTACACCTTTAACTCAGTTTTATATGAATCGTATATATCCTTTAAAAAATATGTACATATTATATATGTGATCTCTTAATATTTTTAGAGATTAATATTTAAAGTGGTCTTTAAATACACATAATTTAACTTAATTGTTTAAAGATTTAATGTTTAATTTTTTCTCTAATTAAAGATATATTTAAATATTAATAAAGTTAAACTTTCTGTTGACTTTTACTGACCTGTAGTATAAGATAAAAATCATCACTTTTATATTTTTGTGATATGTGATATTTAAGAATTGGACAACAAAGTTAATCACTTAATCTAATCTAATTCTCATGTATATTTTTCAAAAATAAAATAAAAATTTGGATAAAACACATATATAAACCAAACCAATACTAATATTATATAAATTATCTAAATAGAAAAATGTTACATAAATATCTCAAACTATACTTTTATATAAATCGATTTAAATTAATTCAAATTATATAATATAGTAGTAAATCAAAATACCTTGATTCCAATTACATGAGAATATTGTTTGAAGTATAAATTGAATTGGTTAAATTCGAATTATACACTATAGTACTAAATCGAATCAGTTTAATTCGAATTAGTATGAAATAGTGTAAATCAAATAAGCTTGATTCGATTATTACTTGTATCAGATTATTGACATTTACTACTTTAAAGTTAATTATTTATTTATTCTATATTAATTTTAAAATATAAATATCAATAAGGAAGTACCTCATTTAGATTTAAATAAAATATCAAAAAAATCAAAACGAATAAGAATAGAAATCCAACTTTTGTGTTTTAGTTCAAATTTCAGAAAATCTACATTTTTATAAACTTATGAATTTAAAACAGAATATTAAACGATTTCTAAAAATTCATTAAAATTATCTTTTGACTTATTAGTATAGAAAAAATCATTACCGGGATTTTTGATATTGAAAAAAATTTAATATAAAATATAGCCCTCCAAGATAGCATAGGAGTTAAAACTTGAAATTTTTTTTGAGAGTCAAAAGTAACAACTAGTTATACATTATAAAATGACCAACTATATTTATACAATATGTAATTTGACCAATTATATTTATACTGTATTTTATTTATTTCTCAAATTACATATTGTATAAATATAATTGGTCATTTTATAATTTATAACTATTTGTTACTTCTGACTCCGAAAAAAATTCAAGTTTTAACTCCTATGCTACCTTGAAGGGCTATACTTTATATTAACTTTTTCAATATCAAAAGTCCCGGTAATGATTTTTTAGATGTTAATAAGTCAAAGGATAATTTTTAATGAATTTTTAGAAATCGTTTAATGTTTCGTTTAAATTCACAAGTTTATAAAAATGTAAATTTTCTAAAATTTGAACTAAAACACAAAAGTTGGATTTCTATTATTTGTTTTAATTTTTTTGATATTTTATTTGAATCCAAATGGGGTACTTCTTTATTGACATTTATGTCAATAATACAAGTAGTAAATCGAATCAAGCTTTTGTTCGGTGTTAGTTATGAAAATATTTCAACATCAAACCCGATTACTCCCGTCCATGACATGGAAACTACAAGCTATTACTAATTCATTGCCAACTGTTACTATTGAATCGACTAACCTTGTGTTCAACTCCTTGTTGGACCGGCTGCAGGGTGTTGTTTCAGGAATTGTCAGAGGATGCAGTTGGCAAAAAATGAGTACTTTTATTAACTTAGGGTCATATTATGTAGTTAGAGTTTCGTTAGCTATTGTGTTAGCTTTCGCCTTATATCTTGAAGTAAAGGTATGTAAATACCAAATTGAAATCTATTGTTTTTATTTGTGAACAGTCTTAATTATTTTAGATTGAGATATGTCCGATACACAAAAAGGTAAATTAATTATATTATATAGTGTGTTTTAATAAGTATTATATTATTTAAAAATTAATTAAATAATATATTAATTAATGTTAAATTTAAATTATTTTATATTAAAAATATTTTATAGAATATTTATTTAATAATTTTTATATAATTTTTTATAATTATTCAATTAAAATATAATATAAATTAAAATATAATTTATTATTTAAAAAATTTGAATATCTATTTTTAAAAAAAGACATAGACTTTTTATATTAGAGTTATGCAAAATTATATCTTCATTTGTTACTTTTATTTTTATATTTATTTTAGTTGTCATACTTTGTCTTTTCATATGGTGTTTTTTGAGTTGTAAATAATTAAAAAATATTTTAAAAATAAATGAGAATAAAAATACCAAAAGTATAAATTAGTTTTATAATTATGATAGATTTGAATATATCTATTAAAAAGATGTGTCAAATTTAAACTTATTTGGGTTTAAAAAAATGAACGAGAATAAAAATATTTAAAATATAAATATAAAATTATAAATTAATTTTATAATCATAATATATTTAAATGTATTTAGTAAGAAAATACGACAAATTTAAATTTATTCGAAAAAATTTTTACTAATTAGTATGAGAGGTTAAGAAAGAAAGAGTAGCATAGTCTTATAGTATGCATAAAAAGATTAAATAATATAGTAGTAAGACTATTAATATGTTTAAGTTGTCAAATTTTAATATTTGTAACTAAAAGTTTTTATAATTATTATTATAATATTTTTAATATATATTTATTGTATTTTATCAATATTTTATGTTTTAATTAAATAATTGTAGTTAAGATTTTTTTTTATTTTTTCTTAAAAGATAATTAGTTAAATTTTAGGTAAGTAAAATTACTAATATAAAATTATTAAAAAATATAATTTAAATATAATATAAAAAAATTTAAATATCAATTTTTATATAATAAGAATAAATATTCTGCAGGGACTTTGGCTTGAATTATATGTGCCCTTGTCGTTCAAGTACTTGGTCTGATAATCATAACTGTACGGATTGATTGGAAGAAAGAGGTGTCTACTCTTTTGTCTTTTTAGTTTTTCTTTCAAATTTTAGTTTTGCGTATTAATTACTGAAATGGTTAAATTTGTTTCTTTTTGTAGGCAAGGATAACTAGCGAAAGAGTTAATAATTTAGGACAGACAAATATTGAAAGAGTTAATAATTCATTTATCTAAAAGTTTGAGTTTATAGTATGTTACTTTTTTTTTTTAGTTTTTTCATGTAAGTAATTTTGTGTAAGTGATAATTTTGAACATACATTTATTTATCTATTTATATAAAAATTGAGTTTATAGCATATTATTTTTTTTTTATTTATATAAGGCGAGATTCAAACTCTCGACATTTGTTTAAGTAAATTAGTGATCTAACTACTAGATTAATACAACTTGATTGCAATATAAAAATAATAAAATTCACATAAAAAAACAAAAATTTTTATCATGTTAGTCAATTAAATTTAATATCTATTATTACTCAATTAAATTAAAAAATAACGGTTATATATAATTAATTTTTACATAAAATTATAATAATAACAATTTTTTAGTTATAAATACTAAAAATATATATTATTAGACCTACTTAATCATATTATTAATTTTTTTTTAAAAAAGGGGGTTAATATGAATACCCAAACCAGAACAAACAAAACAAGGCTAATCAACTCTTCTTAGGTTTGGTTTGATAAAATTTTTTGAAGAGGTGGTTGTGTTTTTTAAAAACTCAAGTTTTTCATTTTATATTTGGTAAATAAAAAATACCATATGCTTGTGTTTGCAGATTTTAAAAGATTAGGGTATTTTGAAAGCATCTAAGATAAAACTTTTTAAAATTGGCTTGTACTTTACAAAATTTAAAAGTCTAATATAACCTCATATGTTAACTAATTTTTAAATTTAATGCTTGCATTTATGTTTATTATAATATTTTTAAATTCTAAAAACTATTTTACCAAATGCAATTATTATTACTCGTGTTTATTAAAAACTAGTTTTAATTTGATTTACCAAATATAAATATTACGATTTTTAAAAAAATATTTTTTAAAAATTAACTTTACTCTTAGAAAATAAAAATTTTAGCGAGCCTTATTCTAAGAGTTCCACGAGAATCAGAAAGTAGAGCATGTGTCAGAAGGTGGCCTCTTAAACAAATGAAGACCTATGGGGAGCTCCTGTCCTTTTTTAGCCAAGGTGTCGGCTACAACATTAGCTTCTCTAAGAATATGGATCCACTCCACCTTCTGAAAACGTCTCTCCAAGATTGCTATGTCTTCCAACAGTGGTTTGCATAGATGAGAGGTTGGACACCCATCTTTAATAAACCTAATGGAAAGACCAAGAATCAGATTCAACAATAAGGTGTTGGAAATTATGTGTATTAGCAATCTGAAGGCCTTCAACAATCTCCCAAAGCTCGGCATGAGTGATGGAACAACTTTTCAAATTACACAAAAATCCAACAATATATCTGCCCAAGTGATTTCGGAACACCCCCACAGGCCGCACTATTATTGGAGGAGAGGAAAGAACCATCCACATTAAGCTTCACACAATCTTGGTGGAAAGACCTAACATATGAGCTGCCCGGAGCTTCTTGTAGCAGAATTTTGTTTGAAGTTATTCTTCAATGCAATTTGAATGTCTTCAAACCGAGCTTGAATATTACTAACAGTTGCAACGGGAAGAAAACTCTTTCCTTCAAAGATGAGGAGATTTCTATATATATAGTACCACAAAGAAGAAGCTGCAACACCAAGTCAGCAATTCCAATCACTCTTCGTTGAGAGATTACTAATGAGTCAATCTCTAGCATTAAGGTTGTAAAAGTTTTGAACAAACTGATGCGGATGAAGTAGATTCCATACTTGTTTGTTACTGTGGGATCTCGAGTGCTCGGTGGATCGGATGGTGATGAGAAGGTTAGAGAGAAAAACCCCGGGTTGATCTGGAGCGGGCGTTTGAGGTGTGCTCAGTGAGTTGATGGTGCCGGAGGAGAGGAGGCCGATGGGGTGGCCTCCTGCAAGGACACTCCGACGGTCAAGTTAGTGTCCGTACGAGGGGATGGCCAAATTAGGTAAGATATGACGTACCTTGGGGGAAGAGCTGTCCTCTCCCCTTATATACTGTGCAGGGCGGGACTATGGATGACCTAGCCCACTGGCCAAGGAGCTTCTATGAGCTGTCCTAGTCCACGTGGGAGGAACAGGTCATTCCAGACTTCGGGTCGGGGACTCGGGGGCGGCCCCAAGGATACCGACCCGACTGGTGACCTGGGTCGGGTGTTGGAAACCGACCCGTCGGACTCTTCCTGTCGTGAGGGATGGCTTGGGCCTGGGTCAGGGGTGGCGCCCCGACCCGACGACTAGTTGGGCTGGACTCTGGTCCGTAAGAGTGCCCCCAACACGCCAGCCTTGAGGTTTGGGGCTCGTGGCTGGGCGCATTTGTCCTACTCGCCGAGATGGAATGTGCTCTTCTTCTCGGGAGCTCGTTGATAGCGTTTCATGTTTCTCACGCATGGTCATCTCGTCTCTGACGCTGCCTCCTTGGCGTCTGTGCTGGGCATTAAATGCCCATCATTTCGTGATTTGAAATTTGCATGAAATGACAGGTATGCCCCTGCCTTTTGGCGCTTCTTCCTTGACGGTTACACTATTCACCCCCTTTTTTTATTTTCACAACCTCCTCATTTCCCCATTCTTCTTTTTTCCCTCTTCTGTTTCCTTGAACTGCTGCTGTTTCTACTCTCTTCTTTTGCTGCTGATTCGATTCCGTTCGCGCTTCCAGATTTCTTTCTTTCTTTCGGATTCCTTCCTCAACTTCTGCATTTTTCTGGTATGTTGTTTATGGTTTTCATTGCTTTTTGGTTTTCTTTTGGTATTCCTTTTGTGCTTTTTTTGTGCGTTTTTTCCTATGCATGCCTGGGTTTTTGTTTGCTTTTGCTGCTTCTTCTTTTAGAGGGGGCGCCATTGGATTTTTCTTAGGTTTTGCTTGAGTTCTGGGTTAGTGTAGGGGTACCTAGGGGGTGGTTTAGGGAGTTGTAGTTTGTTTATACTGCTTTTAGGGTTCCCGACCTCCTGTTCTAACTAAGTGGTGCCCCCGCTGTAGGTATGGCTGACCGCCCTGTGCTCCCGAACATGGCTCAGCGGCCGCTAGCCGATTTTGTCGATCACTAAGCCTGGGTTACTTCCGATGTGAAGGACGCCCCTTCTAAGGTCACCCGTGAGAGCCTCCAGGATCTTCGCCAGGCCGGGCTCTTGTGCGGAGGAGGACCTGAGGAGGCATTGTACCAGGTTTACGGTCCTACTGATCGGGAGCGTGTTTGTCAAAAGAACTTGGCCTCCCCTCGAGTTGTTGATTGGTTGTGGGTTTATAAACCCATGTTCAAAACCTTGGGAGTTCGCCTTCCCTTCTCTTCCTTCGTCATGGGTTTGCTAAATCGGTGCGATGTTGCTCCGTCGCAGCTGCACCCGAATAGCTGGGCTACTATTCACTGTTTTGAAATGGTCTGTGAATATCTGAAGATCTCGGTATCTGCAACTTTGTGAGGTGGATCTATCGTAGTCTTCTCCGTGCTGCTGCTATCGCTAAGAAGGTGGAGCCTGTCTTGGGAAATATTCATTCTATGGAAGGGAAGCTTCGAAACTCCCAGAAGGATTTGACTGATTCGAGGTCCCGGGAGGAGTCTCTGAAGAAGAAGTTATCTGAGCAGGAGGAGAAAGCCAAGGAAGATGCCAAGAAAATCAATAGGTTCGTGGAGCGGGACATCACCTTGATGAAGGATTTGAACACTTCCCATGGTGAGACCGCTGCTGCCGAGAAGAAGATCAAAGACTTGGAGGAAAAGCTGAAACTGGTGGAGAGCTCGGCAACGGCTGCCCGTCAGGAAGAAGCCGCTCTGAAGAAGAAAAATAAGGAGATTGCTAAGGGGCCTGGGAGGCCATGAAGCTGACTGAGGAGGGGATTAAGCTTCAGGTTGCTGTGCTAGCTCCCGACCTCGACCTTTCTCAAGTGGGCGCTATCAAGACTGTTGAGGACGGGAAGATTGTTAACATCCTCAAGCCTTGAGATGGATTCTTCTTCTTTTCAGCTTTTATACTCCTTGCCTTTGTTCTTGTAATTTTGCTTTTTGCTTTTGGGCCTTTTAAGGCGCCTTTGGTTGTAATGAATATTTTGATACTTCGTTTTAATTAAGCCGTTTTATGATAATTGTTCACTTGCTCGGGGCTGTCGTGGCTTTTGCCTACTTTATTGATTTTGCTTATCCAGGCCATCGTGGCCTTTTAATTAAGCCGTTTTATGATAATTGTTCGCTTGCTCGGGCCGTCGTGGCTTTTGCCTACTTTATTGATTTTGCTTATCCGGGCCGTCATGGCCTTTTGGTTTATCGCTTTTATGGTATTTACCGTTTTAATCGTTTGTTACTTTTTTACCTTTGGGTCCCTTTGGTTCCCAGGGTGATCAGTCCCGGGTTTTCGTTAGATCGACCGCTCGTAGTTTTTGTTGTTTCGTCGTATTTGGCGAAAATCTTGCAAAAGACAGAGTTGTTATATATGTATATGTAGAACTTAAAATAAAGGGGTAATATGATACATAATTAAAGAAAATGGAAACGAAGGAAAATGGAAAAATTAAAGTGGATGTGAAGGGGTCTTCAGCCCGTCAGGTCGCTTTTTCCTATGAGTAAAATCTTTTTAGATTTGCTATGTTCCATGTCCTCGGCACCTCGCTTCCATCTAGCTTTTCTAGCTTATATGCATCCTTTCCGAGGACTTCTCTAACCCTGTAAGGTCTTTCCCAATTTGCGTCCAACTTGCCTTCTCCTAGGGTTGGCGGCCCTATGTCGTTACGTCGTAAGACCAGGTCGCCTTCCCCGAAGCTTCTCCTTAGCACTTTGCCGTTGTATCTTAGGGCTATCCTTTGCTTGATTGCTGTCTCTATCAGGTATGCCATTTGTCTTGTTTCGTCAACTAGGTCTTTCTCGATTGCCTCGTTTCCTTCGCCCAAGAAGTAATCTTGGACTCGGCTCCCCTATTTTGACTGGGATGACCGCGTCGACCCCGTATGTGAGTCGGAATAGGGTTTCACCGGTAGATGACTAGAGAGTGGTTCTGTAAGACCATAAGACTGAGGCTATCTCGTCTGCCCATGAGCCCTTCTTCCCTTCGAGTCGCTTCTTTAGCCCTTTTAGGATAACTTTGTTGGCTGCTTCTACCTGTCCGTTGCTTTGAGGGTGCTTAACTGAGGAGAACCTTTGCTTGATCCCTAGTCCTGAGAGGAATTCTTTAAATTTTTTGTCAGTGAATTGTGCCCCATTATCTGATATGACAAGACTCCGGGATTTCGAACCTGGTGACCACTTGCCTCCACATGAATTTTTGACAGTGGCTGAGGATATGCTGGCTAGTGATTATGCCTCTACCCATTTGGTGTAGTAGTCTATAGCTACTATCAAGTATTTCACTTGTCCTAGCCCGGGTGGGAATGGCCCCAAGATGTCGACTCCCCATTGGGCGAAAGGTCGGAGTGCCATCATCAAACTAAGTTCCTCAGGTGGAGCTTTGTGGAAGTTGGCATTTTCTTGGCATTTCTTGCATTTCCTGACGAACCCCTGAGCATCCGACATCATCGTGGGCCAGTAATACCCTGATCGGATGATCTTCCTTGCCGGCGACATTCCTCCAATATGGTGACCACAACACCCCTCATGGACTTTGCTTAGGACGTAGTCCGTCTGGTCGGGGCGTAGGTATTTGAGCAAGGGTTGGTGGAGCCCTCGCTTGTACAACTTCCCTTGTATGATCACATATTTGGGGGCTTCCCTCCTGGTGGCTTGTGCTTCCTTCTCGTCTTGGGGTATTTCGCCGTGTTCCAAGTATCGGAAGATAGGGTCTATCCATCAGGTGGGCTTGGGGTCTGGGTTGCACATAAGATGATTGCTGGTTCAGTTGCCAGTCCTTGGATTAGAGACCTGTTCCCTGTCCTAGGCTTGGTGCTCGCTAGCTTGGAGAGGAGGTCTGCTCGGGCGTTCCTTTCCCATGGAACATGCTGGATTATGACTTCCTCGAAGTTTTTGCACAACTCTTTTACCATTGCTTGGGCTTTGATTGCTTGCCTGGGCTCGTATTGCAAATCATATTGGGACAGCTCTACTGCCCATGCCATCATCCTCCCTGCGAGGTTGGGTTTCTGGAGAGCTTATCGAATGGCCTGGTTGGTTCTTAGGATGATCACATGCCCTTGGAAGTATTGTTTGAGTCTTCTTGATGAGGTTAGCAGGGCATAAGCCAGCTTTTCCAGCTTGGTGTACTTCAACTCCGCCCCTTGGAGTCCTTTGCTGATGAAGTATATTGGGCGCTGGGTCTTATCTTCTTCTCGGACTAGAACCGCCGCCATGGCCTGTGTGGTCACTGCTAGGTATAGGTACAGAGGTTCTCCTTCTCTTGGTTTGCTGAGCACGGGTGGTTCTGAAAGTATCTTTTTGAAATGGCTGAATGCTTCTTCGCATGCCGGGGTCCACTCGAAGGCGATTCCTTTCTTCATTAGGTTGAAGAATGGGAGGGCCTTTTCCGCCGAAGCTCCGAGGAACCGAGATAGAGCCGTAAGCTTCCCGGTGAGTCATTGCACATCTTTGACACACCCTGGGCTTGTCATTTTGAGGACGGCTTCACATTTGTTTGGGTTAGCTTCTACCCCCCCGGTTGTGTTATCATGAAACCTAGGAACTTTTCGGCCTCCATAGCAAACACGCACTTGAGTGGATTGAGCCTCATTTTGAATTTCCTTAGCGCTTCGAAGACAGCTTGGAGGTCGTCTATAAGGCTGCTTGGCTCTGCTGTTTTTACCAAGATGTCGTTGACGTAAACCTTTACTGTCTTGCCGATGAGGTCATGGAAGACTCTGCTCATTAGTCTTTGGTAGGTGGCCCCCGCATTCTTCTATCCAAATGGCATTACCTTGTAACAATAAGTGCCTCCTGGTGTTATGAACGCCGTCTTCTCCTCATCAGGCCGGTGCATCGGGATCTGATTATAACCGGAGTACGCGTCCATGAAGCTGAGAAAATGATATCCTGCCGCCGAGTCTACCAAGGTGTCGATGTTGGGGAGGGGGAAAGAGTCTTTAGGACATGTTTTGTTTAGGTCGGAATAGTCGACACACATTCTCCATCTTCCACTAGCTTTTTTGACCAGGACGACGTTGGATAGCCATGTCGAGTATTCGAGCTCTTTGATGAACTCGGCTTCAAGTAGCCCGACTGTTTGTTTGCGACCTCATGGGCCCTTTCTTGGGACATTTTCCTTCGTCGCTGTGCTCTAGCTTTGCGTCTGGTTTGACGGCTAGTCGGTGGGATATGACCTCAGGATCCAAGTCCGGCATGTCTGATGGCGTCCACGCAAAGAGGTTGCCATTTGCCCTTACGACCTCCATGAGGGGGCCTTTGAGTTCATGGGCCAGATTTTTGTTTACGAAGGTAAAATGTTCTGTCGACTTCCCTATCTGGAACTTCTCCATGTCCCCCTCTGGTTTTGGTCTCGGCTTGTCTTCTATCCTTACATCCAGGTCTGCCAAAAACACGCCGGCTACCTTTTTAGACTTTTTTCTTAGGGAGAGACTGGCGTTGTCACAGGCAATCGCCGCTTCCAAGTCTCCCCTAATGGAGCCAACAGCTCCTTTGTCCGTCACGAACTTCATTGTTAGGAATTTAGTACATATCACAGCTTAAAATTCGTTGATAGTCTTTCTTCCTAGAATGATGTTGTAGGCCGTGGAGTCTCTGAGGACTACGAAGTCTGCCATAACCGACCTCCTAGTGTCACTGGCTCCGAGGCAGATTGGGAGAGAGATCGTCCCGTCGGGTTTTATATAGTTGTCACCTAACCCCATGACCCCGTGTTGATGGCTCTTGAGGTCGGATTCCCTGAGTCCCATGGCGTCAAACACGTTCCTGAATAGGATGTTGGAGTCAACTCCAGTATCGACAAGGATTCGCCTGACTAACCCGGTCCCGACCGTTGCCGTGATCACCATGGGGGGTTTTCGGGGAGATTGTGAAACCACTGATCTTCTGGGCCGAAGGATATCACGGGAGGTCTTCCTCTTGAGGCGATGGGGTCTCCTGTCGAGATTGAAAGGATTCGGGTATCCTTTTTTACTGCCGACTTGGATCTTGGGGGGGAGGGTGGGGGTATCACATCCGATCACAACGTTAACCATAAAAGTTGGGGGTTGTCGGTGTTCTCTGTGGGCTCTTGTCTAGCCTTGACGGTTCGGCTACGGTCTTCTTCTGAGCACTCACGTTCCCGTCTCCTTGGTTCTCGAATAAGTCGGGAGAACTCACTCAATTTTCCTTCCCGGATGGCCTACTCTAGAGCATCTTTGAGGTCAAAACAGTCTTGTGTCTTGTGACCAAAGCCCTTGTGATAATCGTAGTAGAGGCTTTTGTTACCCCCCGTTCTCTCTTTCAGAGGTCTGGGTCTGGACAGGATTCCCTTGTCACAATTTGCTGGTAGACTTCCACTATGGGCGCCGTGAGTGGCATGTAGTTGGTGAATCTTCCTACCCATGGGGGTTGCTTGGGTTGCTTGGCTAGGATGCCATCCCTGGGAGTTTCTCTGTATTTGTCGACCTGGGGGGCTGCCGAGCTGGGGGGTTAGCGAGCTGCCATTTATTAGCTGCTACAACTTGACTAACTTTCTCATTATTGATGTATTCCTTGGCCACTCTTTGAATTTCCTGCATGGTCCATACAGGCTTAGTTGCGAGGTGCTTCCTAAGTCCTCGTTTAGCAGGCCGTTTGTTAGGCAAAGACTGGTGACCGAGTCCGTAAGGCCGTCGATCTTTAAGCATTCGTCGTTGAATCTGTCCAGGAACTTCTTGGTCGGCTCTCTAGGTTTCTGGGTAACCCCTAATAGGTTAATCGGGTGCTTTGCCTTAGCTATGCGTGTCATGAACCAAGCTAGAAAGCTTTGGGAGATGTCCATGAAGGCCGCGATGGACCCCTGTGGGAGTGCGTTGAACCATCGGATCGCTGAGCCGGCCAGCGTCATAGGGAATGCTCAGCATCTGACCACGTTGCCTACTCCTTCCAGATTCATTCTTGCTTTGAAAGCCGTGAGGTGCTCCTGGGGATCCTTGGTCCCGTCATACCTCATGTCCATTGGCTTGTCGAAATTCTTCGAAAACCGGACCTTGAGGATCGAGGGGTGGAAGGGGGTGGCTCCCATGATGACGGGTTCCTGCTGTCTCTTGGCCTTCCCTCTTTGGGACTTGGGACTCCCCGTGGCTCTCGGACCTGTCCTGGTGAGGTCAAGAGGTCGCCTGAGCACGTGTCTCATCGTGCTTTGTTGGGCTCCTTTCTCGGCTCTCATGTCTTCGGGACGTGGAGCGGGTGCGAGATCGGCTGGCGTCGCCGCGGGAGTGGCTGACGTCTCCGGGGGATCGGCTCCTCGGTGCTAGCTCCCATTCAAGGTTTTGTACTCTGTGTCTGAGTTCCTACATGATCTTGGCGCTATCGGCTCCCGTCCCCTCGAAGGGACACCTTTCGGGGGGTTTTGGTGTAGATCTATTGGTTAGGCTGAACGGAGGACCGCGGGTGTTCGGTCGCACGAGCCGTCAAACTCGCCCTACTCAGGCGGGTCCCTCCTCCTTCGCGAAGCTCTTCCGACGTGAGAAGTCGCTCCATGTCTACTCCAGGGTCCCCACAGATGGCGCCAATGTTCGTTACCGTGGGATCTCGAGTGGTCGGTGGATCGGGTGGTGATGAAAAGGTTAGAGAGGGAAACCCCGGGTTGATCTGGAATGGGCATTTGAGGTGTGCTCAGTGAGTTGATGGTGCCAGAGGAGAGGAGGACAAGGGGGTGGCTTCCTACAAGGGCACTCCGACAGTCAAGTTAGTGTCCGTATGAGGGGATGGCCAAATTAGATAAGATGTGACGTAACTTGGGGGGAGAGCTGTCCTCTCCCTTTATATACTGTGCAGGGCGGGCCCATGGATGACCTAGCCCACTGGCCAAGGAGCTTCTATGAGCTGTCCTAGTCCACGTGGGAGGAACAGGTCGTTCCAGACTTTGGATCGGGGACTCGGGGGCGGCCCCAAGGATACTGACCCGACTGGTGACCTGGGTTGTACGGAGTGTAAGCCGGGCGTGCCCCCGGTCGGGTGTTGGAAACCGACCCGTCGGTGGGGTTGGACTCTGGTCCGTAACAATACTAATTTGGCATAAGGACAATCACGTAACACAGGAAGGACGTCCTCTATGAGGTAGTTGCAGCGTGGGCAGCTAGTAGAGGCAGATAAATGTCTTCTTCTATTGATTGACATTTGTTAAAATAGCATCATTGACGACTAACCAAAGGAAGGAGCGAATTCGCTCCGAACCGCTCCACTTCCAAAACAGTTTGAAGACTCAATCCGGCGTGCTTTGATCCTCCCGAGGTGAGTTGTTGGCTGATTTAAGGTTGAAGCCTTCGTTCTTTCTTTTTTTTTTCTCCTCCTCCCTCTACTGGAAAGTTTTGTTTAGTTTTTTTTTAAGTATTATTGAAAGACTCTCCTTGTAAGGGTGTGACCAAAGTTTCTTAAAGTCCTAAAGATTAAAGAAACAAAGGCCTTCTTTTATTTGTTTGCCCACACTCCTATCTCTATAAGTGTATGTGTTTGTCAATGACAATGATAATAAAATAATGATCAATTGCCCTAATACAAAAAAAAATGATCAATTTCCTTCATTTTTCCTGATGTCATTTCTCTGATTTACTCCAACAATTAGTTACTAATATTGTTCCTTGATTTTTTTTGTGATAATATGAAATGAAACCAAAGCCATGATATTAAGATTCAATTAATTTGTTTGGCAGAATTTCAATTATTATTAATTAAGTTAAACCTGAGTTGGGGCTGACCAAATGCAAATGAACAATGAAAAAAATAAAATGTTCATTAATTTAATTTGGGTTTGGGAAAAGAAGCACTAAAAAAAACGATGCGCATGTGAGTGGTTGACAGCACTTCCTCCTCTTTTTTCTTCCCTTTTTCTGTTCGTTTCTTCTTCCTATTCCTAATCTAAGTTGGAGATGGAGGTTATAAAGTTTATGTACTCACTACGGTAGAGGATGTCATTGTACCTGATGGCTCTAACCTTCAAGGGAGTCGTCGCGGTGGAGCAACGCCAGCGGTGGTGGTCGGGTTATGTTTTATCCAAATTTTTATTTAATTTTTGAAAAATATACATGAGAATTAGGTTAAATTAAGTGATTAACTTTGTTGTCCAATCCTTAAATATCACATATCACAAAAATGTAAAAGTGATGATTTTTATCTTATACTACAGGTCAGTAAAAGTCAACAGAAAGTTTAACTTTGTTAATATTTAAATATATCTTTAATTAGAGAAAAATTAAACATTAAATCTTTAAAAAATTAAGTTAAATTATGTGTGTTTAAAGACCACTTTAAATATTAATCTCTAAAAATATTAAGAGATCACATATATATATGTACATATTTTTCAAAGGATATATACAATTCATATAAAACTGAGTTAAAGGTGTAAAGTATAATTTTTTTTCTTTAAATATAATTTTTATTCATTGCTCTTCTTGTTAAACAAAACGGTTTTTTCAAATTATTTTTAATGCCTTTTATAATTATATAATGTATTTAAAATATTTTTTGTTTTAATAAATAATAATATGTACTATTTTAAAATTCATTCCATATATATATATATATATATATATATATATATATATTATATATATATATATGGTGAACCTTTAATTATGGTGAACCTTCTTAATTTCGTCATTGATCCCTTTGTTCGCTAGATGAAAAATTCAAGAGAAATCGCTTACTCCCCTCGCATGGCATGGCTTAAGCGTTACTAATTCAGCCAACTGTTTTAGTCGACTAATGCAATCTGTTGGTTTCAAGATGAAGATATCAAGCCTTATCCGTCAATCATAGATCCGAAGACATGGCATGTTGCGTAGTTCAGAGCATTTGTTCTTAATCTTTCGACCAACTCAATTGGCACAAAATCATAGTTTTATTTAGAAGTCAAATCCACAGAAGTAGGAAGATATGCTCAGTTGATCATCTATAGCTCAGTGCTTAGAGGCAGAGTTGATAAGAATCAGAACATGATTCAAGTCACCTCGCTCAAAGCATACGTCTGACCACTAGTGGCAAGTCAATTCAAGAATAACTAGGATAGAGTTCGACCCATTTCAAGAAACCTGGCCTTGTCAAGAAGAAATTAGGCTTCACCGAAAGAGGACAATATGGAGATACCAGGTAATCTGTTCAGGAGGGATTCAGCAGATTGCAACCAAAAGAGATTCCATTCATCCTGTATGACGAAGATGTACTATTTGATTTCTTCCAGGGATGAAAAATTTAGCACGATCTGAATAATGTTGTTTGTCAGAATAAAAATTGAACATGACACAGGATTGCAACTTGGCATCGAAGTGGAAAAAGACATATCATGGATTCGTCAAACCCGTATCAACATGACCATATGGTCATCTGGACCGCTTACAAAGACTCCATTTCTACCAGTAAGCACCGACTATTGAAACTAGCACCTATATATCAAGGATCGTTTACATACCAACACCATAGTCTCGGATAGAGACCCAAGTTCACCTCGAGTTTTGAACGCATGCAGAAGGCATGCGGGACAATTGTGCCTAAGCAGCATACCCCCGAACAGATGGACAACAAAGGACCATCCAGACGTTGGAAGACATGTACGAGCTGTGTCTAGACAGACCAGGAAAGTGGAGAGTCACCTACCACTGATCGGTTTTCTTATAACAACAGTTACCATGGTAGCATTGGGATAGCACCATATGAGGCACTGTACGGCAAAGATGCCAATCTCCTTTATGCTGGTACGGACCAGAAGAAAGCTACTTAGGACGGAGTTAGTAAGACCGACACGGAAGATATCGAGTAGAGAAGATGCGCCAGTCGACAAAGATTAGCATCACAAGGAAACCTGAATTTCAGGAAGCGTCAGTTTTAAATACCACACCGGGTGAGGCCTTAAAAAAAATAAACTGGTCCATCAAATCTACTATAGAAACGCATATTCTATCAAACTATCAGACTACATAGTGTTCCATGTGTTCCAACTCCAAAATACAGAGATCAAGCCATGGTTGCAGCAAGAGATTAAACAAGAAATACTTTGAACTAAGCATAGAGATTGTAACAGAAGTAGAAGCAACTAAGAGCGACATACATGGTAAATGTGGTCGCAATTCCGAGATACACATAAAAAGAGGAACATGAGACAAAGTCCCTTATTTACAGTAACAATCGTGTGAGAATTCTTTTCCCAACAGTAGGAATTTCAGTAGGACCTAAGTTAGTTAAACACCCTTATGACCAAGTTCAGACATGGAATTTGGGGACAAATCTTTTTAGGTATAATGTAACAACGCCCTTCTAGAAACAAAATAAATTTAAAGTTGAAAATCAGTTAGGAGATAATTTAGAATTTTGAATTTTGGATAGGAACCTGGTAACCACCTCAGTTTGAAATTTAAAATATCCCAACCACCATTCCAAATGTATATAAATAGGGAGCACCCATAGGTAGAAAATCATTCTCTCAAACACTTATCTCTCCCTTCTCTCTACAAAGAAATAACATTCTGTGGGCAAACACAAGAGCAAGCTCAAAGAAGCGTTAGAAAAGAAGGTAGGGAATTATGCTTTCTTACTTATGTCGGCATGTAGTATGTTTTATTTGTTTCTTCCATCCATGCATGGCTATCATTTCATGTATTATGACGTGAATTATCTTGCATCTACATTGAGCATGATTATCTATTTGTCAATTATACCCTCTGAAATCCATTAATATGTATCCATATCTTTCTATGTGCATTTACATGACTTTAATCATTATTCTTTTTATGTTAAGAGTACATGTCCCTTTATAACATTTATTAAATTATTAACATTCCTAATTTTACTATGTGCCTTACATGACCTTGATACGTACCTTATTATATTCCTTTTATGTTAAGAGTACATGCCCTTTATAAATTTTATTAAATATTTAACATTCCTAATTTTATATGTGTCTTACGTGACCTTTGATACATTACCTTATTATTATCCTTTTAGTTGAGAGTACATGCCCTTTATAACGTTTATTAAATTATTTAACATTCCTAATTTACTATGTGCCTTATATGACCTTTGATACCGTTACCTTATATTATTCCTTTATGTTGAGAGTACATGCCCCTTTATAACATTTTATTAAATTAGTTAACATTCCCTAATTTTACTATGTGCCCTTACATGACCTTTGCTACCGTTACATTATTATTATTCCTTTAATATCGAGAGTACATGCTCTTTTATATCTTGTTCAAGAACCCTATTTTATTATATGCAACTAAATGACCCTTATATCATTATTGCTCCTTTATTTTAAAGATCAAGGTACATACTTTTTAATATTAATCCAAGTATTTCAAACATTCACTTCTTACTATATGCACTTAGATTATACTTTTCACATTATATCATAATATCCTCTTAGGTCAAAAGTATATGTTTCTTATAATTTTTTATTCAGCTAATTAATATCCTATTTTTTTATAATGTACATCTATTTTATACCCCTCTAGGGACGAGAGTACCTACTTTCGTATAAAATCTTATTCAAACATGCTTATTTATCATGATATATGCCTCTCCTCTCGCATGGTTCATTCTTGTATGCCTAAATACTTGTTAAAACTGAGGAATGATCTTCGTAAGGAATACCAAAGACAAGATAATCGAGATGATCCTTCGTAAGGAAGTGATCGAAAAACGTTTGGATAAGAACTCGTAAGGAAGGACTATCCCATCAATTTTATATAATAAGATATCTTTTTATATGACTCATTCTTGTGTATGTCTAAATAACCTTGATTGTAAATTAAACTGAGGGAATGATCCTTCGGTAAGGAAGGTGACCCCAAAGACAAGATATCGATATGATCCTTCGGTAAGGGAAGGTGATCGATCGAGATGATCCTTCGGTAAGGGAAGGTGATCGCCAAAACGTTTGGGATAAGAACCTTCGGTAAGGGAAGGGGACTCCCACTTATACCGGTTTGAGCTCAATACCCTCCATATAAGTTATAAATTAAGAAAGAAAGAAGGCACGAATGAAAGCTTGAGTTCTATATTTTCCTTAGATTTAATTATGATTATGTTGATGTTATCCTTCTATTTTCCTATATGTTTCCCTTTCTTTTACACACATGTTTTACAAAAAAAAAGATGCATATTACATGCCCTGTTATACGCTTGTTTTTAAAATCCCGCACGTGGCTGGAGATGGATATGGAGTGTTACATAGCACTCCTACTGAGACGTTAGTTCTCACTCCTTTCTTTCCATACTATCTCAGAGGAACATGGCACACGGATAGAACGACGCAGTGCTCCTCGAGGGTAACTTCTGATATGACCCTCGAAGCACGCGTGGTAGTTGCGACCACTACTACCGTGCTTCAAACTATCTACTTAGTCGAGAACTCGTGAAGAAGAACCCCAGCTGCCCGTCATAACCTTCCTAGATAGGGACGCTTCAACATCTAGGAAGCGGTCATCCAAGGTGGTACACCTTGAGTCCGACCCGAGACCGAAGAAGAGAAATCTGACAACCCTGGCCAGAAGGAAGACACCATGGAGGAGGACCCAGAGGAGAAGTTGAACCATTGTGGAAGCCAAAGGTGGAATACGTGCCCTACTCCCCCATTTCGGCACCCCGTCGAGTTTTGGTTCATCCCACACAACGAACCGGGTCTTCACTGCGCGAAAGGGTGTTGGAGGGAGACCCTGGTACCTCGATTCATAAATAACTGAAGAGTCCTGATCAAGGATGGGATAGGATGCAAGTATGGGAGCCTCTTCGACGAGATTAGTTTAGGACGTATTAGTTTCCTTTCTTGTTTTAGTTTACTATAAGTATTTCATACTCACGGTTAGATGCTATTTCATTTTTATTAAAATTCCAACGTTTTAGTGCTACCCATTTTCCGCTCTACGCGCATTTACTCCTTCCTTGCGTAACGATTTAGTCATTTCTTTGCTTAATCAAGTGTGGCACCTTATTTTAAAGACCCCCACGATAGTATAAAACTTAGGGTGTTACATTACTTCTTATACCCCGCATCTCCACCATACCATCTGTAACAGCCCAGACCACCCGCTAGCACAATATTATCCGCTTTGGCACACAAGGCCTCACGGTTTTGCCTTTGACGATAGGGATGATCGGGGAACGAAGCATGCCTTATAAGGGTGTGGATACCTCTCCCTAGCATGACGCGTTTTGACGAGTGAGTGTGGGGGGTTTTGGCTAGCATCCCTATCGTCAAAGGCAAAACCGTGAGGCCTTGTGTGCCAAAGCGGACAATATCGTGCTAGCGGGTGGTCTGGGCTGTTACAGATGGTATCAGAGCCAGAACCCGGATCGATGTGCCAGCGAGGGCGCTGGGCTCCCTTAGGGGGTGGACTGTAAGGCCCACATCGGTTGGGGAGGGGAACGAAGCATGCCTTATAAGGGTGTGGATACCTCTCCCTAGCATGACGCGTTTTGACGAGTGAGTGTGGGGGGTTTTGGCTAGCATCCCTATCGTCAAAGGCAAAACCGTGAGGCCTTGTGTGCCAAAGCGGACAATATCGTACTAGGGTGGTCTGGGCTGTACAATCCGATTTCATTCGACCCTATGCGCACTACTAATTTTTCATAGGATATATAATTTGGATATATTTTTCATTGGGTATATAATTGAGTAAAAATATGGGTGGATGAGAAGAGGAGTAATTGGGAGGTCATTTTGAATTAGTTTTAAAAAATTTTGACAAAAATTGGAGACCCGTTGGAGGTGTCTCCTTCACAAGGATGGTTATTATTGTTATGATTGTTTTTTTTTTTCGGTAATTTATTGTTATGATTGTTATTCTTTTTCTTCTTCTTCTGCTTCTTTAGGTCCATATTAGTTTTTGTTGGTATATAACATTGTTATCATATCTTATGGATCACAAAATATTCGGACCAAACCAAATAACAAAGCCCAAATAACATGTACCAAAAAAATAGTAGCTAATTAGTAATTACACATTTTTTCTCTACACTATCGACTAAAGACCAATCTTTGGACCTCATTGTAAGTACCAAAATGATTCCAATTCCTCTCAAATGAATTGTTGATAGTCCAACTATGCGATACTCCATCATTTTTGAGTAGAAACGGTGGCTCTTTTGGTCTTACCTTGTGCATATCGTGTTAGCATAACATAGTTATTAGCTAATTGCTTGTTATTTTCATGTACTAAAAGTTAAATGTCTCTTCATAATTTAGCTCAACAATATCATATTTAAAGAAAAAAAATTAGACTTTACACCTTTAACTCAGTTTTATATGAATCGTATATATCTTTTAAAAAATATGTACATATTATATATGTGATTTCTTAATATTTTTAGAGATTAATATTTAAAGTGGTCTTTAAACACACATAATTTAATTTAATTTTTTAAAGATTTAATGTTTAATTTTTCTCTAATTAAAGATATATTTAAATATTAACAAAGTTAAACTTTCTGTTAACTTTTACTGACCTGTAGTATAAGATAAAAATCATCACTTTTACATTTTTGTGATATATGATATTTAAGGATTAGACAATAAAATTAATCACTTAATCTAATCTAATTCTCATGTATATTTTTCAAAAATTAAATAAAAATTTGGATAAAACACATATATAAACCAAACCAATATCAATATTATATAAATTATCTAAATAGAAAAATGTTACATGAATATCTCAAACTATACTTTTATATAAATCGATTTAAATGAATTCAAATTATATAATATAGTAGTAAATCGAAATACGTTGATTTCAATTCATGGTAATATTGTTTGAAGTGTAAATTGAATTGGTTAAATTCGAATTATACACTATAGTACTAAATCGAATCAGTTTTATTCGAATTAGTATGAAATAGTGTAAATCGAATCAGCTTGATTCGATTATTATTTCTATCAGATTATTGACATTTACTACTTTAAAGTTAATTATTTATTTATTCTATATTAATTTTAAAATATAAATGTCAATAAGGAAGTGCCTCATTTAGATTTAAATAAAATATCAAAAAAATCAAAACGAATAAGAATAGAAATCCAACTTTTGTGTTTTAGTTCAAATTTCAGAAAATCTACATTTTTATAAACTTATGAATTTAAAACCGAATATTAAACGATTTCTAAAAATTCATTAAAATTATCCTTTGACTTATTAGCATAGAAAAAATATTACCGGGACTTTTGATATTAAAAAAAAATTAATATAAAATATAGCCCTCCAAGATAGCATAGGAGTTAAAACTTGAAATTTTTTTTGAGAGCCAAAAGTAACAACTAGTTATACATTATAAAATGACCAACTATATTTATACAATATGTAATTTGACCAATTATATTTATACTGTATTTTATTTATTTCTCAAATTACATATTGTATAAATATAATTGGTCATTTTATAATTTATAACTATTTGTTACTTCTGACTCCGAAAAAAATTCAAGTTTTAACTCCTATGCTATCTTAGAGGGCTATACTTTATATTAACTTTTTCAATATCAAAAGTCCCGGTAATGATTTTTTATATGCTAATAAGTCAAAGGATAATTTTTAATGAATTTTTAGAAATCGTTTAATGTTTCGTTTAAATTCACAAGTTTATAAAAATGTAGATTTTCTAAAATTTGAACTAAAATACACAAGTTGGATTTCTATTATTTGTTTTAATTTTTTTGATATTTTATTTGAATCCAAATGGGGTACTTCTTTATTGACATTTATGTCAATAATCTGATACAAGTAGTAAATCGAATCAAGTTGATTCGATTTATACTATTCCATACTAATTCGAATTACACTAATTCGATTTAGTACTATAGTGTATAATTCAAATTTAACCAATTCGATTTATACTTCAAACATTGTTCCATGTAATTTAAATTAAAGTGTTTTGATTTACTATTATATTGTATAATTCGAATTAATTTAATTTGATTTATATAAAAATATGGTTTGAGATATTCATTTAACATTTTTTTATTTGAGTGATTTATGTAATATTAGTATTGATTTGGTTTATATAAGTGTTTTACTCTAAAAATATTAAATTTTTAAAAGAAAGAAAAAACAAATTAAAGTGTATATATTCTTTCAAGATCAAAATCAACATACATTATTCTTATTATAAACTATGCAAAAATTGACCCTTATTAAATAAGGGAGAATAATATCGTTACTAAAATTAATAGATAAAGTACATATACACTATAATTCAGGAGGAGTAATAAATTACAAAATTTTTTATGAATACCAATAATAATGCAAGTATTCTGGTCCTGCTCGAAAAATTATGTCATGGACAACATAGTTGACAACATGGACACATTATCACTCTCAATATATCTTTATTTAATTATGTTGATCTACAATTAGTATCTATTAAATGCTCATAATTTTGATAATTTGATCGGTTGCTTAAATTTTAAATATGACAGAAATTTTATTTAACACAATTTTATTTCAAACTCTAGAATCTATACACAGTTTTTCACAGTAATAAAACATTGATAGGGAGAATCCGCTAATTACCCATGTGAAAGTCTTATTAAATTTTTTGGTTAAAAAAATCTTTAATATCTGCAAATATAAGAAAAATATTATTAAAATTTTTTTTATACATATTATGAATTTCACTTAAAATACTTTATATACACCAAACTATATATTAATTAGGGACGGACCTACATTTAATAAAGAGGAAACATTTGCTCTATGTCTCTGTTGAGCCTAATGTATCCAAGCAAAATAAGTTAAGATCAGTAGTTAAAGAAGTGAGAAAGCAAATATGTTTGGCAGGACCTTTAATTATGGTGAATCTTCTTAATTTTGTCATTGAGCTTATTTCCATAATGTTTGTGGGTCATGTCAGCGAGTTGGCTCTCTTCGGCGTTTCATGGCCACCTCCTTTTCTTTTGTCACTGGCATTGGTTTAATGGTCAATTCTTTTTATATTTCTTAACACTCTTTTTACGGTTTCACTAATCAGATTTTTCTCTTTTTTTTCCTTTATAATTTGAATTTATTAAAAAATATCAAATAAATATAATCCGAACTGAGCTATCCCTATATTTTATTCGGTGTTAGTTATGAAAATATTTCAACACCAATTTGATTACTCCCCTCCATGGCATGAAAACTAGAAGCGATTACTAATTCATTGCTAACTGTTTCTATTGAATCGACTAACCTTGTGTTCAACTCCTTGTTGGTTTCATATAATGATGGGAATGGCAAGTGCTTTGAATACCTTTTGTGGTCAATCATATGGAGCAGACATCATGGCATGTTAGGTATACACATTCAGAAAGCCATGCTTAATAAAATTTCTTAATGGTCACGTTAAAATATTTTAATTTTAATACAAAAAATTTTTAATTTTGTTATTGAAATTTTTTAAGATTCTGAATTTGATGACTGTTTTTATACTTAATAGTTGAATTTTTAATTAATAAAATTTAATTAATTCTTTCTTAAAATAATTAAATTGTCATTTATTTCATTTTGGTTTGTTTATTTCTTTGAAAAAAATTACATAAAATTAAAATTGCTGAAACTGAAAATTAATGTATTATGTTTAAATATATGCTAACGCTCTTTTTAATTAGTGTTTTTTTTGTTGTAATTATCAGTATAAAAATAATTGAAATCAAATTAGTAAGAGAAAATTTGCCAATAATAATAATGCTTTATTTTTTTATTTATCTTTTTTTAATTTTATTTATCACAACTCTTTCACTTTATTAGTATTCTTAAAAACTAATTTTCTTTTTTATTATGCAATTTCAATTTAAATATTGTGATTTCATTTCAATATTATATTTAAAATAGACTATTATTGATATTTATACTTTTATAGGCACTAAAACAAATAAAACTCTCAAACTTTAAATTCCGCACAAAAAATACAACAAAATACTAAATAAAAATATTTCTACAAATATAATTGAGTTAAAAGAATAAAAATTTTTAAATATTATAAAATTCAATAATTATAGAAAATTTTTTTATTTAACAATAATAAAAAAATCCAAAAGAAATTCAAATTTTAAAACACAATATGTATATATAATTTTAATTTAATTCGAGTCTCAATCCTATCTTTGATAAAAAAAAAGTAGATTTTGAAAAAAAAAATTTTAAACAGGGAATTAACCTAATGTCATCCTTAGCCACCATTTTTTATGCTTCTATAAAACTCAACTAAATATAAACCTAATCTATTGTGTTACAACAGACTCTTCATAAGTTTTATCATCTGAGAGTAACTTGTTCTTCTTTATAAACTTCTTCATTCCACAACTTATGTAAGAATATATAAATTAGTCCATGGAGGGAGAATACAAGAATAATACCGGTGTCTCTGTTGAACCTAGTGTATCCAAGCAAAATAAGTTAAGATCAGTGGTTAAAGAAGTGAGAAAGCAAATATGTCTGGCAGGACCTTTAATTATGGTGAATCTTCTTAATTTCGCCATTGAGCTTATTTCCATAATGTTTGTGGGTTATGTCAGCGAGTTGGCTCTCTCTGCCGTTTCCATGGCCACCTCCTTTTCTTCTGTCACTGGCATTGGTTTAGTGTCAGTTCCTTTTATATCTTTTAACACTCTTTTTACGGTTTCACTAATCAGATTTTTCTCCTCTTCTTTTTCTTTGTAATTTGAATTTATTAAAAAATATCAAATAAATATAATCCGAACCGAACCATCCCAATATTTTGTTCGGTGTTAGTTAAGAAAATATTTCAACACCAAACCCAATTACTCCCCTAGAACCGATTACTAATTATTGTCAACTGTTTCTATTGAATCGACTAACCTTGTGTTTAACTCCTTGTTGGTTTCATACAATGACAGATGGGAATGGCAAGTGCCTTGGATACCTTTTGTGGCCAATCATATGGAACAGGATAGCATGACATGTTAGGTGTACATATTTAAAAAGCATGCTTAATAAAATTTCTTAATAGTGACGCTAAAATATTTTAATTTTAATACAAAAATTTCTTAATTTTGCTTTTGAAATTTTTTAAGATTCTGAATTTGATGACCGTTTTTATACTTAATAGTTAAATTTTTAATTAATAAAATTTAATTAATGCTTTCTTAAAATAATTGAATTGTCATTTATTTTATTTTGTTTTGTTTATTTTTTTGAAAGATATTACATAAAATTAAAATTGCTGGGACTAAAAATTAATGCATTATGTTTAAATATATGTTAACGTGCTTCTTAATTCGTTTTTTTTTTTGGTAATTATTAGTGTAAAAATAATTGAAATCAAATTAGTAAGAGAAAATTTGTCAATAATAATAATAATGCTTTACTTTCTCTATTTATCTTTTTTTTTTAATTTTATTTGTCACAACTCTTTCACTTTATTAGTATTCTTAAAAACTAATTTTCTTTTTTATTATGCAATTTCAATCTAAATATTGTGATTTCATTTCAATATTATATTTAAAATAGACTATTATTGATATTTATACTTTTTATACTTTCATAGGCACTAAAACACATAAAATTCTTGAACTTTAAATTCCGCACAAAAAATTCAACAAAATACTAAATAAAAATATTTCTACAAATATTGGGTCAAAGGAATAAAATTTTTTAAATATTATAAAATTCACTAATTACAGAAAATTTTTTATTTAACAATAATAAAAAAAATCAAATGAAATTCAAATTTTAAAACACCATATGTATATATAATTTTAATTTAATTCGAGTCTCAATCCTATCTTTGATAAAAAAAAAAAGAGAGAGAGTAGATTTTGAAAAAAAATTATTTCAAACAGGGGATTAATCTAATGTTATCCTTAGCCACCATTTTTTATGCCTCCATAAAACTCAACTAAATATAAATCTAATCTACTGTGTTACAACACACTCTTCATAAGTTCTATCATCTGAGACTAACTTGTTCTTTCTTATAAACTTCTTCATTCAACAACTTATGTAAGAATATATAAATTAGTCCATGGAGAGAGAATACAAGAATAATATCGGTATCTTGTTGAGCCTAATGTATCCAAGCAAAATAAGTTAAGATCAGTGGTTAAAGAAGTGAGAAAGCAAATATGTCTGGTAGGATTTATGGTGAATCTTCTTAATTTTGCCATTGAGCTTATTTCCATAATGTTTGTGGGTCATGTCAGCGAGTTGGCTCTCTCCGACGTTTTCATGGCCACCTTTTTTTCTTCTATCACTGCATTGATTTAGTAGTCAGTTCCTTTTATATCTCTTAACATTCTTTTTATGGTTTCACTAATCGGATTTTTCTCCACTTCTTTTCCTTTATAATTTGAATTTATTAAAAAATATCAAATAAATATAATCCGAACTGAACCATCCCAATATTTTGTTCGGTGTTAGTTATGAAAATATTTCAACACCAAACCCGATTACTCCCCTCCATGGCAAGGAAACTAGAAGCGATTACTAATTCATTGCCAACTGTTTCTATTGAATTGACTAACATTGTGTTCAACTCTTTGTTGGTTTCATATAATGACAGATGGGAATGGCAAGTGGCTTGGATACTTTTTATGGCCAATCGTATGGAGCAGGACAGCATGGCATGTTAGGCGTACACGTTCAGAAAGTCATGCTTAATAAAATTTCTTAATTTTGCTATTGAAATTTTTTATGATTCTGAATTTAATAACCATTTTTATACTTAATAGTTAAATTTTTAATTAATAAAATTTAATTAATGCTTTCTTAAAATAATTGAATTGTCAATTATTTCATTTGGGTTGTTTATTTCTTTGAAAAAAAATTACATAAAATAAAAATTGCTGAGACTGAAAATTAATGTATCATGTTTAAGTATATGCTAATGTACTTCTTAATTCGTTTTTTTGGTAATTATCAGTGTAAAAACAATTGAAATCAATTAGTAAGAGAAAATTTGTCAATAATGGTAATACTTTATTCTTTTTATTTATTTTTTTTAAGTTTATTTTCACAACTCTTTCATTTATTTGTATTCTTAAAAACTAATTTTCTTTTTTATTATGCAATTTCAATCTAAAAATTGTGATTTCATTTCAATATTATATTTAAAACAGACTATTATTGATATTTATACTTTTATGGGCACTAAAACACATAAAACCCTCGAACTTTAAATTCCATACAAAAAATTCAACAAAATACTAAATAAAAATATTTCTACAAATATAATTGGGTCAAAAGAATAAATTTTTTAAATATTATAAAATTCAATAATTACAGAAACTTTTTTATTTAACAATAATAAAAAAACATCCAAATGAAATTGAAATTTTAAAACACAATATGTATATATAATTTTAATTTAATTCGAGTCTCAATCCTATCTTTGATAAAAAAAAAAAAAGAGTAGATTTTGAAAAAAATTATTTTAAATAGGGAATTAACCTAATGTCATCCTTAGCCACTATTTTTTATGCCTCCATAAAACTCAACTAAATATAAACCTAATTATTGTGTTACAACACACTCTTCATAAGTTCTATCATCTGAGACTAACTTGTTCTTCCTTATAAATTTCTTAATTTCACAACTTATGCAAAAATATATAAATTATTCCATGGAGGGAGAATACAAGAATAATACCCATTTCTCTATTGAGCCTAATGTATCCAAGCAAAATAAATTAAGATCTGTCGTTAAAGAAGTGAGAAAGCAAATATGTCTGGCAGAACCTTTAATCATGGTGAATCTTCTTAATTTCGCCATTGAGCTTATTTCCATAATGTTTGTGGGTCATGTCAACGAGTTAGTTCTCTCTGAAGTTTTCATGGCCAACTCCTTTTCTTCTGTCACTGGCATTGGTTTAGTGGCCAGTTCCTTTTATATCTCTTAACACTCTTTTTACGGTTTCACTAATCGAATTTTTCTCCTCTTCTTTTCCTTTATAATTTGAATTTATTAAAAAATATCAAATAAATATAATTCAAACTGAACCATCCCAATAATTTGTTTGGTGATGGTCATGAAAATATTTCAACACCAAACCCGATTACTCCCCTCCATGACATGGAAACTACAAGCGATTACTAATTCATTGCCAACTGTTTCTATTGAATCGACTAATCTTGTGTTCAACTTCTTGTTGGTTTCATATAATGATAGATGAGAATGGCAGGTGTCTTGGATACCTTTTATGACCAATCATATGGAGTAGGACAGTATGGCATGCTTAATAAAATTTCTTAATGGTGACGCTAAAATATTTTAATTTTAATACAAAAATTTTTTAATTTTGCTATTGAAATTTTTTAAGATTCTGAATTTGATGAGCATTTTTATACTTAATAGTTGAATTTTTAATTAATAAAATTTAATTAATACTTTCTTAAAATAATTGAATTGTCATTTATTTTATTTTGTTTTGTTTATTTCTTTTAAAAAAATTACATAAAATTAAAATTGCTGTGACTGAAATTAATGTATTATGTTTAAATATATGCTAACGTGCTTCTTAATTCGTTTTTTTTTGTAATTATCAGTGTAAAAATAATTGAAATCAAATTAGTAAGAAAAAATTTACCAATAATAGTAATACTTTATTTGTTTTCTATTTATCTTTTTTTTTTAATTTTATTTGTCACAACTCTTTCACTTTATTAGTATTCTTAAAAACTAATTTTCTTTTTTATTATGCAATTTCAATCTAAATATTGTGATTACATTTTAATATTATATTTAAAATAGACTATTATTGATATTTATACTTTTATAGACACTAAAACACATAAAACTCTCGAACTTTAAATTCTGCACAAAAAATTCAACAAAATACTAAATAAAAATATTTCTACAAATATAATTGGGTCAAAAGAATAAAATTTTTTAAATATTATAAAATTCAATAATTACAGAAACCTTTTTATTTAACAATAATAAAAAAAATCCAAATGAAATTCAAATTTTAAAACACAATATGTATATATAATTTTAATTTAATTCGAGTCTCAATCCTATCTTTTGATAAAAAAAAAGAGAAGAAGAAGATAGTAGATTTTGAAAAAAATTTATTTCAAACAGGGGATTAACCTAATGTCATCCTTAGCTACTATTTTTTATGCCTCCATAAAACTCAACTAAATATAAACTTAATCTCTTGTGTTACAACACACTCTTCATAAGCTCTATCATCTGAGACTAACTTGTTCTTCTTTATAAATTTCTTAATTCCACAATCTATGTAAGAATATATAAATTAGTCCATGGTGGGAGAATACAAGACTAATACCCGTGTCTCTCTTGAGCCTAATGTATCCAAGAAAAATAAGTTAAGATCAGTGGTTAAAGAAGTGAGAAAGCAAATATGTCTGGCAGTACCTTTAATTATGGTGAATCTTCTTAATTTCGCCATTGAGCTGTTTGTGGATCATGTCAGTGAGTTGGCTCTCTCCGGCATTTCCATGGCCACCTCCTTTTCTTCTGTCACTGGCATTAGTTTAGTAGTCAGTTCCTTTTATATCTGTTAACACTCTTTTTACGGTTTCACTAATCAGATTTTTCTCCTCTTCTTTTTCTTTATATTTTGAATTTATTAAAAAATATCAAATAAATGTAATCCGAATTGAACCATCTTAATATTTTGTTCGGTGTTAGTTATGAAAATATTTCAACACCAAATCCGATTACTCTCTTCCATGGCATAGAAACTAGAAGCGATTACTAATTCATTGCCAACTGTTTCTATTGAATCGACTAACCTTGTGTTCAACTCTTTGTTGGACGGGCTGCAGGGTGTTGTTTCAGGAATTGTCAGACGATGCAGTTGGCAAAAAATGAGTACTTTTATTAACTTAGGGTCATATTATGTAGTTAGAGTTTCGTTAGCTATTGTGTTAATTTTCGCCTTACATCTGTTAGCTATTGTGTTAGCTTTCGCCTTACATCTTGAAGTAAAGGTATGTAAATACCAAATTGAAATCTATTGTTTTTATTTGTGAACGGTCTTAATTATTTTAGATTGAGATATGTCCTATACACAAAAAGGTAAATTAATTATATTATATAGTGTATTTTAATAAGTATTATATTATTTAAAAATTAATTAAATAATATATAAATTAATGTTAAATTTAAATTATTTTATATTAAAAATATTTTATAGAATATTATTTAATAATTTGTATATAATTTTTTATAATTATTCAATTAAAATATAATATAAATTAAAATATAATTTATTATTTAAAAAATTTGAATATCTATTTTTAAAAAAAAACAGACTTTTTATATTAGAATTATGCAAAATTATATCTTCATTTGTTGCTTCTATTTTTATATTTATTTTAGTTGTCATAGTTTGTCTTTTCATATGGTGTTTTTTGAGTTGTAAACAATTAAAAAATATTTTAAAAATAAATGAGAATAAAAATACCAAAAGTATAAATTAGTTTTATAATTATGATAGATTTGAATATATAACACCCTAACTATCAAAAGTCACACTTCCGGCTGCGCCACTCTGATAGCTTGGGTATTACAACGACTCTTGAAATATTTAGTACTATATGAGCCTGTTTAAAATTTTCCCGAATATTCGAAACATACATCCATAGGTTACAATACTTACAAATAATTCATATACATACATATATATACACATCATATCAATATAAAAACTTCACACATCAAAACTCTTATCCCTCTTGCAAAATGCGCTAGAAATAAAGGCGAGGGAAAAAATAAATAAAAACTAAGATCATACAAAATAATGTCGAATAAACAGAAAACGAATATAACTCTTCTGAAGCTTCGTCGTCCATATCCTGAAAAGGGAAAAACCTGTAGGGGGTGAGAACCTAACCACACGGTCTCACCACGGAGTTTTAAAGTTGTCATAAAAAGATATTTAATAAGAAAACTGTTTTCAAATTCGGTGATTATCATGCCTTATGAATCTTTTAAAAACCAATAAGTAAACGTTCAAAACCTTTTCAAAGAAACAAAGTTTAATCTTTCAGAAATCTGAAACCTTTCCTTAAAAGAAAATCTCAATCAGAAACCAACCACACAATCAACAACACAATCATTAATTCAGCACCAAATTCATTCTCAAATGTAGCACATCAGGACAAACACAGGCAAGACAGACAAGGAAAGCACAAGTAGGTAGCAGTTACAACAAATAGTTCAAGTAGCAGTTAAGAACAGTTTAGCAATTAGACAAACCCAAACAAGTTCAAACCCAAACAGAGCATACAAATGCATATGATGCATGCCTGTCCTATGGCTGATGAGGCTCTTCTGTCGGTTATCCAGCCAACCCAACAAGTCTGAATTGTCCTTAGACTGTCCCCCGTCGCGCATCCCCATGAGTCTATGCATAGATTTTACATTCATACATCATTCAAATCACTCACTAGGGGCTATCCATACCCGGGAATTTATACGTGTCCGGTCACCCTTACGACGTAGGGTCAACAGAGTATCGAGATCCAACCTGGAACACGTGATGGCAAGCCACGGTTCTTTACCCAGAGAACTCGTATCTCAGATAAACGTGCGGAAGCCACATATGTTTATTCATAATCATTCGTCCATCATCATTTCCGCATTTCATTAACATTTCATACCAAACCAATCATCATTCAAGCCATAAGTCACTTTTTATTTCTCAAATCTCTTCAAACTCATAATTCAACTTTCCTCAAAATCAATTTCCTTTTCAAGTCTTAGTCGCTTAATATAACATTTTACAAAACTTCCAAGAGACTTTCAATCATAACCGTAAAACGGAACTTTCTTTGAGAAGACACAAGACTTTAGGGAAGAATAACCTGCCTCACTTCTCAAACTCTTTAGAAATCCTCGGAATCATAATTACTCAAACTAAAATCATTTAAAATGGAGACTCAAAACCAAAACCAATGCATATAGGCCAAAAGTTCCGAACCAGTTTCAAAACCAACATTATTTAAGTCCAAAAAACCCAATTTCTTTTCATTCTTAAATCAGAAACTTTCCCAAAGGCTCGGATTTGTTTAGTTAAAATTTAAAGAATACTTCAAAAGTAATACGAAATTAAGTAATCAGAGCTCAATTTCCTTTAAAATCTGCTAAAACTCCTCCAAAGGTATTTCTTTGACCAAACCTCAAAACATAAGTCCCCTCATGTTTAACTCAAACTTAAAACATAAGCATTCCTTAAAAGATTAAACTTGAATCTCCTGTTTCTTAATAAATCAAGAACCAAACAACAGAACCTCTCAAATCCAGTCCTTTTCTAAATCATATCTTAAAACAAAATCTTAAATTTCATAAAATTTCGACAACATCTCCCCTAAAACTTGGACTTTGCCACCCGTTTCGGGTCCCAACCAAACCAGTATACAACCCCTTCCACGGGTTCAAAACCAAATCAGTTTAAAATCAGACTAATTTCGAAAATTCATATCCTTCTCATAATTCAAGAAATCAAATCCAAACTCAATCCATTTTCAATGAACCAAACTCGTTTTCCAAAATTGTAATGGAATATTTCAGCAACCAACCATGTAACCAAATCAAACAACAATCCAATATAACCACAAATACGTTCATCACAAAACAGCTCAGCAATATATAAGGCTTATATAACAACAAAAGCACATTTATCACATTAATATCCATTTATAACAACTCCAAATCATAAAACTAAGTTCTTTGAAAAAGCCCCTACCTCGACACGTTCAAACCACAATCCAAATGCCTAAAGAAATTCCTTTCCTCTCGACCCGAAATCAATGCAACTGAAACCTCAGCTCTGCTCGCTTCCTCAAAAGCAGAACAGCCTCAAACGTGACATGCGGCCCGGTTTCTAATTCCTAAAACATCAATATCGTGGAAACCTCAAAACACATATCAAAAAACCAAAGGCGAGGATCCCGGGGTAGAGACACTTACTGGAATAAAAGAACGACACGCCAACCACCCCAAACTTAACCGGCAGCAGCTCCGACAGCGGCCAGGGGCTTCAGTGGCTCAGCAACAACCTTAATTTTTGACATGCAAACCCATAAAGTTAACCCTACAACATCTATACATCAGAATCCTTAACCACAGGTAGCTAGAATAATTACAGAAGGAGCTTCAAGGCGCGGCAACTCACCGGAAAAAGAAGAATGACAGAAGTGGAGCAGCGGCTCCGATGGCGACCTCCGGCAGCGGCGATGGAGACAGCCTCACGGACGGCGGCGTGGTTTGGCGGTGGGCGGACCGGCGGCGACAGATTCGACGCGCGTCTCCTCTCTCCGTGGCTGAGCACCCTCGCGATTCTGTTTCCTCCCTCGCACATCCTTCTCTTGTGACAGAACAGTGGCGGTGACGGCATGGAGCACGGCACGGCGGTGGTGACAGAACCGGCCTTTCCTCTTTCGCGCATCTCTTCTTCGCGACGGCGCAGCTGGCGGCGGCAAGGACGAACAGCGGCGACGGGTTGACGGCGGCGCGAGCTTCTCCTTCTCTTCGCGGTTCTAGAGGCGGCCCGTGGACGAACCGGCAACCCGCGGCCTCCTCCTTCGCCGGCGCTCTCCCTCTCTCTCTTGGATCCACCCTCTTCTCTCGCAACCCTCACTCCATTTTCTTTCTTTTTCCTTCTTTCTGTTCTTTACTGTGTGTGTGGGTGAGTTGTGTGTGTGCACCGTGGGTGTGGGGTGAGTGGGGTGAGTGGGGTGAGGTTAGTGTATTGTTAGGGTTTGAGGTGGTGTGGGGTAGATTAGGAAATTTAAATAAAAATAGGGATAATAATGTAATTTTATAAAATAAATAAAAATAGAATAATAATTGAAAATCAAATTAAATATAGAGTATTTATCTCAAAAATACCTTTTAAATATAATTTTTAAATTATTTTCATTCAAATACTAAATTAACAAAAATTGGAGATAAGTAATTTAATTCTTCTTTATTTATAAAGTAAGGTTAGAAATCTAAATATTTAAAAGTAAGATATATAAAATATTTACTATTTATTTATTTTATTTTATAAGAATTCTAAATAATAAATAAGAATTTACTCAATTGATGTATAAAAATCTCTAAAAATATGATTTTAAATAAATATAATAGACCATAAATATTTAATTAATAATTTTTTAAAATTAGGAGTCTTACAGAATATACCTATTAAAAAGATGTGTCAAATTTAAATTTATTTGGGTTTAAAAAAATGAACGAGAATAAAAATATTTAAATATAAATATAAAATTATAAATTAATTTTATAATCATAATATATTTAAATGTATTTAGTAAGAAAATACGACAAATTTAAATTTATTTGAAGAAATTTTTACTAATTAGTACGAGAGATTAAGAAAGAAAGAGTAGCATAGTCTTATAGTATGCATAAAAAAATTAAATAATATAGTAGTAAAACTATTAATATGTTTAAGTTGTCAAATTTTAATATTGTAACTAAAAATTTTATAATTATTATTATAATACTTTTAATATATATTTATTGTATTTTATTAATATTTTATGCTTTAATTAAATAATTATAGTTAAGATTTTTTTAATTTTTTCTTAAAAGATAATTAGTTAATTTTTAGGTAAGTAAAATTACTAATATAAAATTATTAAAAAAATATAATTTAAATATAATATAAAAAAATTTAAATATTAATTTTTATATAATAAGAATAAATATTCTGCAGGAACTTTGGCTTGGAATTATATGTGTCCTTGTCGTTCAAGTACTTGGTCTGATAATCATAACTGTACGGATTGATTGGAAGAAAGAGGTGTCTACTCTTTTGTCTTTTTAGTTTTTCTTTCAAATTTTAGTTTTGCGTATTAATTACTGAAATGGTTAAATTTATTTCTTTTTGTAGGCAAGGATAACTAGCGAAAGAGTTAATAATTTAGGACAGACAAATATTGAAAGATTTAATAATTCATTTATCTAAAAGTTTGAGTTTATAGTATGTTACTTGTTTTTTTAGTTTTTTCATGTAATCAATTTTGTGTAAGTGATAATTTTGAACATACATTTATTTATTTATTTATATAAAAATTGAGTTTATAGCATATTATTTTTTTTATTTATATAAGGCGAGATTCAAATTCTCGACATTTGTTTAAGTAAATTAGTGATCTAACTACTAGATTAATACAACTTGATTGCAATATAAAAATAATAAAATTCACATAAAAATTTTTTTTATCATGTTAGTCAATTAAATTTAATATCTATTATTACTCAATTAAATTAAAAAATAACGGTTATATATAATTAACTTTTACATAAAATTATAATAATAACAATTTTTTAGTTACAAATACTCAAAATATATATTATTAGACCTACTTAATCATATTATTAATTTTTTTAGAAAAGAGGGTTAATATGAATACCCCAAACAGAACAAACAAAACAAGACTAATCAGCTCTTCTTAGGTTTGGTTTGATAAAATTTTTTGAAAAGGTGGTTGTGTTTTTTAAAAACTCAAGTTTTTCATTTTATATTTGGTAAATAAAAAAGATCATATGCTTGTGTTTGCAGATTTTAAAAGATTAGGGTATTTTGAAAGTACCTAAGATAAAACTTTTTTAAAATTGGCTTGTACTTTTCAAAATTTAAAAGTCTAATATAACCTCATATGTTAACTAATTTTTAAATTTAATGCTTACATTTATGTTTATTATAATATTTTTAAATTCTAAAAACTATTTTACCAAATGCAATTATTATTACTTGTGTTTATTAAAACTAGTTTTAATTTGATTTACCAAATATAAATATTACGATTTTTAAAAAATTATTTTTTAAAAATTAACTTTACTCTTAGAAAATAAAAATTTTAGTGAGCCTTATTCTAAGAGTTCCACGAGAATAAGAAAGTAGAGCATGTGTCAGAAGGTGGCCTCTTAAACAAATGAAGACCTATGGGGAGCTCCTGACCATTTTTAGCCAAGGTGTCGGCTACAACATTAGCTTCTCTAAGAATATGGATCCACTCCACCTTCTGAAAACGTCTCTCCAAGATTGCTGTGTCTTCCAACAGTGGTTTGCACAGATGAGAGGCTGGACACCCATCTTTAATAAACTTAATGGAAAGACCAAGAATCAGATTCAACAATAAGGTGTTGGAAATTATGTGTATTAGCAATCTGAAGGCCTTCAACAATCTCCCAAAGCTCGGCATGAGTGATGGAACAACTTTTCAAATTACACAAAAATCTAACAATATATCTGCCCAAGTGATTTCGGAACACCCCCACAGGCCGTACTATTATTGGAGGAGAGGAAAGAACCATCCACATTAAGCTTCACACAATCTTGGTGGAAAGACCTAACATATGAGCTGTCCGGAGCTTCTTGTAGCAGAATTTCGTTTGAAGTTATTCTTCAATGCAGTTTGAATGTCTTCAAACCGAGCTTGAATAGTACTAACAGTTGCAACGGGGAGAAAACTCTTTCCTTCAAAGATGAGGAGATTTCTATATATATAGTACCACAAAGAAGAAGCTGCAACACCAAGTCGGCAATTCCAATCACTCTTCGCTGAGAGATTACTAATGAGTCAATCTCTAGCATTAAGGTTGTAAAAGTTTTGAACAAACTGATGCGAATGAAGTAGATTCCATACTTGTTCGTTACTGTGGGATCTCGAGTGCTCGGTGGATCGGATGGTGATGAGAGGTTAGAGAGGGAAACCCCGGTTGATCTGGAGCGGGCGTTTGAGGTGTGCTTAGTGAGTTGATGGTGCCGGAGGAAAGAAGGACGAGGGGGGTGGCCTCCTGCAAGGACACTCCGATGGTCAAGTTAATGTCCGTATGAGGGGATGGCCAAATTAGGTAAGATATGACATACCTTGGGGGGAGAGCTGTCCTCTCCCCTTATATACTGTGCAGGGCGGGCCTATGGATGACCTAGCCCACTGGCCAAGGAGCTTCTATGAGCTGTCCTAGTCCACGTGGGAGGAACAGGTCGTTCCAGACTTCGGGTCGGGGACTCGGGGGCGGCCCCAAAGATACCGACCCGACTGGTGACCTGGGTCGTACGGAGTGTAAACCGGGCGTGCCCCGGGTCAGGTGTTGGAAACCGACCCGTCGGACTCTTCCTTTCGTGAGGGATGGCTTGGGCCTAGGTCAGGGGTGGTGCCCCAACCCGACGACTAGTTGGGCTGGACTCTGGTCTGTAACAGTGCCCCCAACGCGCCAGCCTTGAGGTTTGGGGCTCGTGGCTGGACGCATTTGTCCTACTCACCGAGATGGGATGTGCTCTTCTTATCGGGAGCTCGTTGATAGCGTTTCATGTTTCTCACGCGTGGTCATCTCGTCTCTGACGCTGCCTCCTTGGCATCTGTTCTGGGCATTAAATGCCCATCATTTCGTGATTTGAAATTTGTGTGAAATGACAGGTATGCCCCTGCCTTTTGGCGCTTCTTCCTTGACGGTTACACTCTTCGCCCCCTTTTTTATTTTCACAACCTCCTCATTTCCCCATTCTTCTTTTTTCCCTCTTCTGTTTCCTTAAACTGCTGCTGTTTCTACTCTCTTCTTTTGCTGCTGATTCGATTCCGTTCGCGCTTCCAGATTTCTTTCTTTCTTTCGGATTCCTTCCTCAACTTCTGCATTTTTCTGGTACGTTGTTTATGGTTTTCATTGCTTTTTGGTTTTCTTTTGGTATTCCTTTTGTGCTTTTTCCGTGCGTTTTTCCCTATGCATGCCTGGGTTTTTATTTGCTTTTGCTGCTTCTTCTTTTAGAGGGGGCGCCACTGGGTTTTTCTTAGGTTTTGCTTGAGTTCTGGGTTAGTGTAGGGGTACCTAGGGGTGGTTTAGGGAGTTGTAGTTTGTTTATACTGCTTTTAGGGTTCTCGACCTCCCGTTCTAACTAAGTGGTGCCCCCGCTGTAGGTATGGCTGACCGCCCTGTGCTCCCGAACATGGCTCAGCAGCCGCAAGCCGATTTTGTCGATCACTACGCCTGGGTTACTTCCGATGTGAAGGACGCCCCTTCTAAGGTCACCCGTGAGAGCCTCCAGGATCTTCGCCAGGCCGGGCTATTGTGCGGAGGAGGACCCGAGGAGGCATTGTACCAGGTTTACGTTCCTGCTGATCGGGAGCGTGTTTGTCAAAAGAACTTGGCCTCCCCTCGAGTTGTTGATTGGTTGTGGGTTTATAAACCCATGTTCAAAACCTTGGGAGTTCGCCTTCCCTTCTCTTCCTTCATCATGGGTTTGCTAAATCGGTGCGATGTTGCTCCGTCACAGCTGCACCCGAATAGCTGGGCTACTATTCGCTATTTTGAAATGGTTTGCGAATATCTGAAGATCTCGGTATCTACAACCTTGCGAGGTGGATCTATCGTAGTCTTCTTCGTGCTGCTGCTATCACTAAGAAGGTGGAGCCTGTCTTGGGAAATATTCATTCTATGGAAGGGAAGCTTCGAAACTCCCAGAAGGATTTAACTGATTCGAGGTCCCGGGAGGAGTCTCTGAAGAAGAAGTTATCTGAGCAGGAGGAGAAAGCCAAGGAAGATGCCAAGGAAATCAATAGGTTCGTGGAGCGGGACATCACCTTGATGAAGGATTTGAACACTTCCCGTGGTGAGACCGCTGCTGTCGAGAAAAAGATCAAAGACTTGGAGGAAAAGCTGAAACTGGCGGAGAGCTCGGCAACGACTGCCCGTCAGGAAGCAGCCTCTCTGAAGAAGAAAAATAAGGAGATTGCTAAGGGGCCCGGGAGGCCGTGAAGCTGACTGAGGAGGGGATTAAGCTTCAGGTTGCTGTGCTATCTCCCGACCTCGACCTTTCTCAAGTGGGCACTATCAAGAATGTTGAGGATGGGAAGATTGTTAACATCCTCAAGCCTTGAGATGGATTCTTCTTCTTTTCAGCTTTTATACTCCTTGCCTCTATTCTTGTAATTTTGCTTTTTGCTTTTGGGCCTTTTAAGGCGCCTTTGGTTGTAATGAATATTTTGATACTTGTTTTAATTGAGCCGTTTTATGATAATTGTTCGCTTGCTCGGGCCGTCGTAGCTTTTGCCTACTTTATTGATTTTGCTTATCCAGGCCGTCGTGGCCTTTTAATTAAGTCGTTTTATGATAATTGTTTGCTTGCTCGGGCCGTCGTGGCTTTTGCCTACTTTATTGATTTTGCTTATCCGGGCCGTCGTAGCCTTTTGGTTTATCGCTTTTATGGTATTTACCGTTTTAATCATTTGTTGCTTTTTTACCTTTGGGTCCCTTTGGTTCCCAGGGTGATCAGTCCCGGATTTTCGTTAGATCGACCGCTCGTAGTTTTTGTCGTTTCGTCGTATTTGGCGAAAATCTTGCAAAAGACAGAGTTGTTATATATGTATATGTAGAACTTAAAATAAAGGGGTAATGTGATACATAATTAAAGAAAATGGAAACGAAGGAAAATGGAAAAAATTAAAGTGGATGTGAAGGGGTCTTCAGCCCGTCAGGTCGCTTTTTCCTATGAGTAAAATCTTTTTAGGTTTGCCATGTTCCATGTCCTCGGCACCTCGCTTCCATCTAGCTTTTCTAGCTTATATGCACTCTTTCCGAGGACTTCTCTGACCCTGTAAGGTCTTTCCCAATTTGCGTCCAACTTGCCTTCTCCTAGGGTTGGCGGCCCTATGTCGTTACGTCGTAAGACTAGGTCGCCTTCCCCGAGGCTTCTCCTTAGCACTTTGCCGTTGTATCTTAGGGCTATCCTTTGCTTGATTGCTGTCTCTATCAGGTGTGCCATTTGTCTTGTTTCGTCAACTAGGTCTTTCTCGATTGCCTCGTTTCCTTCCCCAAGAAGTAATCTTGGACTCGGCTCCCCTATTTCGACTGGGATGACCGCGTCGACCCCGTATGTGAGTCGGAATGGGGTTTCGCCGGTAGATGACTGGAGAGAGGTTCTGTAAGACCATAAGACTGAGGCTAGCTCGTCTGCCCATGAGCCCTTCTTCCCTTCGAGTCGCTTCTTTAGCCCTTTTAGGATAACTTTGTTGGCTGCTTCTACCTGTCCGTTGCTTTGAGGGTGCTCAACTGAGAAGAACATTTGCTTGATCCCTAGTCCTGAGAGGAATTCTTTAAATTTTTTGTCAGTGAATTGTGCCCCATTATCTGATATGACAAGACTCCGGGATTCCGAACCTGGTGACCACTTGCCTCCACATGAATTTTTGACAGTGGCTGAGGATATGCTGGCTAGTGATTATGCCTCTACCCATTTGGTGTAGTAGTCTATAGCTACTATCAAGTATTTCACTTGTCCTAGCCTGAGTGGGAATGGCCCCAAGATGTCGACTCCCCATTGGGCGAAAGGTCGGGGTGCCATCATCAAGCTAAGTTCCTCATGTGGAGCTTTGTGGAAGTTGGCATTTTCTTGGCATTTGTTGCATTTCCTGACGAACCCCTGAGCGTCCGACATCATCGTGGGCCAGTAATACCCTGCTCGGATGATCTTCCTTGCCGGCGACCTTCCTCCAATATGGTGACCACAACACCCCTCATGGACTTCGCTTAGGACGTAGTCGTCTGGTCGGGGCGTAGGCATTTGAGCAAGGGTTGGTGGAGCCCTCGCTTGTACAACTGCCCTTGTATGATCACATATTTGGGGGCTTCCCTCCTGGTGGCTTGGCTTCCTTCTCGTCTTGGGGTATTTCACCGTGTTCCAAGTATCAGAAGATATGGTCTATCCATCAGGTGGGGCTTGGGGTCTGGGTTGCACATAAGATGATTGCTGGTTCAGTTGCCAGTCCTTGGATTAGAGACCTGTTCCCTGTCCCAGGCTTGGTGCTCGCTAGCTTGGAGAGGAGGTCTGCTCGGGCGTTCCTTTCCCTAGGAACATGCTGGATTATGACTTCCTCGAAGTTTTTGCACAACTCTTTTACCTTTTCTAGGTATTTTTGTAGTAGTGTGTCCTGGCCTGGTAGCTGCCGTTTATCTGGGATGTGACGATCTGGGAGTCACTACTAACTTCTACCCTAGATGCTCCAACTTCTTTAGCTAGGATTATCCCTCCTATCAGTGCTTCGTATTCTGCCTGGTTGTTGAAGACGGGAAAATCAAACTTGATCGACTACTCATAAGCTACCCCTGTCGAGTTCTCGAGAATGATCCCGGCCCCTCCGGACGTTTGGTTGGATGCTCCATCAACTTGGGGCTTCCACCGTGTGTTCGGTATGTCGGGTGCCTCTCCTGTGACCTCCATCAGGAAATTTACCATTGCTTGGGCTTTGATTGCTTGCCTGGACTCGTATTGCAAATCATATTGGGACAGCTCTACTGCCCATGCCATCATCCTCCCTGCGAGGTTGGGTTTCTGGAGAGCTTGTCGAATGGCCTGGTTGGTTCTTAGGATGATCTCATGCCCTTGGAAGTATTGTTTGAGTCTTCTTGATGAGGTTAGCAGGGCATAAGCCAGCTTTTCCAGCTTGGTGTACTTCAACTCCGCCCCTTGGAGTCCTTTGCTGATGATGTATATTGGGTGCTGGGTCTTATCTTCTTCTCGGACAAGAACCGCCGCCATGGCCTGTGTGGTCACTGCTAGGTATAGGTACAGAGGTTCTCCTTCTCTTGGTTTGCTGAGCACGGGTGATTCTGAAAGTATCTTTTTGAAATGGCTGAATGCTTCTTCGCATGCCGGGATCCACTCGAAGGCGATTCCTTTCTTCATTAGGTCGAAGAATGGGAGGGCCTTTTCCACCGAAGCTTCGAGGAACCGGGATAGAACTGTAAGCTTCCCGGTGAGTCGCTGCACATCTTTGACACACTCTGGGCTTGTCATTTTGAGGATGGCTTCACATTTGTTTGGGTTAGCTTCTACCCCCCGTTGTGTTATCATGAAACCTAGGAACTTTTAGGCCTCCATAGCAAACGCGCACTTGAGTGGATTGAGCCTCATTTTGAATTTCCTTAGCGCTTCGAAGACAGCTTGGAGGTCGTCTATAAGGCTACTTGGCTCTGCTGTTTTTACCAAGATGTCATCGACGTAAACCTCTACTGTCTTGCCGATGAGGTCATGGAAGACTCTGCTCATTAGTCTTTGGTAGGTGGCCCCCGCGTTCTTCAATCCAAATGGCATTACCTTGTAACAATAAGTGCCTCCTGGTGTTATGAACGCCGTCTTCTCCTCATCAGGCCGGTGCATCGGGATCTGATTATAGCCGGAGTACGCGTCCATGAAACTGAGAAAATGATATCCTGCCGCCGAGTCTACCAAGGTGTCGATGTTGGGGAGGGGGAAAGAGTCTTTAGGACATGCTTTGTTTAGGTCGGAATAGTCAACACACATTCTCCATCTTCCACTAGCTTTTTTGACCAGGACGACGTTGGATAGCCATGTCGAGTATTTGAGCTCTTTGATGAACTCGGCTTCAAGTAGCTCGGCTGTTTGTTTGGCGACCTCATGGGCCCTTTCTTGGGACATTTTCCTTCGTCGCTGTGCTACTAGCTTTGTGTCTGGTTTGACGGCTAGTCGGTGGGACATGACCTCGGGATCCAAGCCCGGCATGTCTGATGGCGTCCACGCAAAGAGGTTGCCGTTTGCCCTTACGACCTCCATGAGGGGGCCTTTGAGTTCATGGGGCAGATTTTTGTTTACGAAGGTAAACTGTTCTGCCGACTTCCCTATTTGGAACTTCTCCATGTCCCCCTCTGGTTTTGGTCTCGGCTTGTCTTCTATCCTTACATCCAGGTCTGCCAAAAACACGCCGGCTACCTTTTTAGACTCTTTTCTTAGGGAGAGACTGGCATTGTTGCAGGCAATCGCCGCTTCCAAGTCTCCCCTAATGGAGCCAACAGCTCCTTTGTCCGTCACGAACTTCATTGTTAGGAATTTAGTACATATCACAGCTGAAAATTCGTTGATAGTCTTTCTTCCTAGAATGATGTTGTAGGCCGTGGAGTCTCTGAGGACTACGAAGTCTGCCATAACTGACCTCCTAGTGTCACTGGCTCCGAGGCAGATTGGGAGAGAGATCGTCCCGTCGGGTTTTATATAGTTGTCGCCTAACCCCATGACCCCGTGTTGATGGCTCTTGAGGTCGGATTCCCTGAGTCCCATGGCGTCAAACACGTTCCTGAATAGGATGTTGGAGTCAACTCCAGTATCGACAAGGATTCGCCTGACTAACCCGGTCCCGACCATTGCCGTGATCACCATGGGGGTTTTCGGGGAGATTGTGAAACCACTGATCTTCTGGGCCGAAGGATATCACGGGAGGTCTTCCTCTTGAGGCGATGGGGTCTCCTGTCGAGATTGAAAGGATCCGGGTATCCTTTTTTACTGCCGACTTGGATTTGGGGGGGGGGGATATCACATCCGATCACAACGTTAACCATAAAAGTTGGGGTTGTCGGTGTTCCCTGTGGGCCTTGTCTAGCCTTGACGGTTCGGCTACGGTCTTCTTCTGAGCACTCACGTTCCCGTCTCCTTGGTTCTCGAATAAGTCGGGAGAACTCACTCAATTTTCCTTTCCGGATGGCCTACTCTAGAGCATCTTTGAGGTCAAAATAGTCTTGTGTCTTGTGACCAAAGCCCTTGTGATAATCGTAGTAGAGGCTTTTGTTACCCCCCATTTTCTCTTTTAGAGGTCTGGGTCTGGATAGGATTCTCTTGTCCACAATTTGCTGGTAGACTTCCACTATGGGCGCCGTGAGTGGCGTGTAGTTGGTGAATCTTCCTACCCATGGGGGTTGCTTGGCTAGGATGCCATCCCTGGGAGTTTTTCTGTATCTGTCGACCTGGGGGGCCTGCCGAGCTGGGGGGTTAGCGAGCTGCCGTTTATTAGCTGCTACAACCTGACTAACTTTCTCATCATTGATGTATTCCTTGGCCACTCTTTGAATTTTCTGCATGGTCCATACAGGCTTAGTTGTGAAGGTGCTTCCTAAAGTCCTCGTTTAGCAGGCCGTTTGTTAGGCAAAGACTGGTGACCGAGTCCGTAAGGCCGTCGATCTTTAAGCATTCATCGTTGAATCTGTCCAGGAACTTCTTGGTCGGCTCTCCAGGTTTCTGGGTAACCCCTAATAGGTTAATCGGGTGCTTTGCTTTGGCTATGCGTGTCGTGAACCAAGCTAGAAAGCTTTGGGAGATGTCCGCGAAGGCTGCGATGGACCCCTGTGGGAGTGCGTTGAACCATCGGATCGCTGAGCCGGCCAGCGTCATAGGGAATGCTCGGCATCTGACCGCGTTGCCTACTCCTTCCAGATTCATTCTTGCTTCGAAAGCCGTGAGGTGCTCCTGGGGATCCTTGGTCCCGTCATACCTCATGTCCATTGGCTTGTCGAAATTCTTCGGAAGCCGGACCTTGAGGATCGAGGGGTGGAAGGGGGTGGCTCCCATGATGATGGGTTCCTACTGTCTCTTGGCCTTCCTTCTTTGGGACTCCCCGTGGCTCTCGGACCTGTCCTGGTGAGGTCAAGAGGTCGCCTGAGCACGTGTCTCATCGCGCTTTGTTGGGCTCCTTTCTCGGCTCTCATGTCTTCAGGACGTGGAGCGGGTGCGAGATCGGCTGGCGTCGCCGCGGGAGTGGCTGACGTCTCCGGGGGATCGGCTCCTCGGTGCTAGCTCCCGTTCAAGGTTTTGTACTCTGTGTCTGAGTTCCTGCATGATCTTGGCGCTATCGGCTCCCGTCCCCCCGAAGGGACGCCTTTTGGGGGTTTTGGTGTAGATCTGTTGGTTAGGCTGAACGGAGGACCGCGGGTGTTCGGTCGCACGAGCCGTCAAACTCGCCCTACTCAGGCGGGCCCCTCCTCCTTCGCGAAGCTCTTCTGACGTGGGAAGTCGCTCCATGTCTACTCCAGGGTCCCCACAGATGACGCCAATGTTCGTTACCGTGGGATCTCGAGTGCTCGGTGGATCGGGTGGTGATGAAAAGGTTAGAGAGGGAAACCCCGGGTTGATCTGAAACGGGCGTTTGAGGTGTGCTCAGTGGGTTGATGGTGCCGGAGGAGAGGAGGACGAGGGGGTGGCTTCCTACAAGGGCACTCCGACGGTCAAGTTAGTGTCCGTACAAGGGGATAGCCAAATTAGGTAAGATGTGACGTACCTTGGGGAGAGAGCTGTCCTCTCCCCTTATATACTGTGCAGGGCGGGCCCATGGATAACCTAGCCCACTGGCCAAGGAGCTTCTATGAGCTGTCCTAGTCCACGTGGGAGGAACAGGTCGTTCCAGACTTTGGATCGGGGACTCGGGGGTGGCCCCAAGGATACCGACCCGACTGGTGACCTGGGTCGTACGGAGTGTAAGCCGAGCGTGCCCCCGGTTGGGTGTTGGAAACCGACCCGTCGGTGGGGTTGGACTCTGGTCCGTAACAATACTAATTTGGCATAAGGACAATCACGTAACACAGGAAGGACGTCCTCTATGAGGTAGTTGCAGCGTGGGCAGCTAGTAGAGGCAGATAAATGTCTTCTTCTACTGATTGACATTTGTTAAAATAGCATCATTGACGACTAACCAAAGGAAGGAGCGAATTCGCTCCGAACCGCTCCACTTCCAAAACAGTTTGAAGACTCGATCTGGCGTGCTTTGATCCTCCCGAAGCGAGTTGTTCGCTGATTTAAGGTTGAAGCCTTCTTTCTTTCTTTTTTTTTTCTCTTCTTCCATCTACTGGAAAGTTTTGTTTAGTTTTTATTTTTTTAAGTATTATTGAAAGACTCTCCTTGTAAAGGTGTGACCAAAGTTTCTTAAAGCCCTAAAGATTAAAGAAACAAAGGCCTTCTTTTATTTGTTTGCCCACACTCCTATCTCTATAAGTGTATGTGTTTGTCAATGACAATGATAATGAAATAATGATCAATTGCCCTAATACCAAAAAAAATTATCAATTTCCTTCATTTTTCCTGATGTCATTTCTCTGATTTACTCCAACAATTAGTTACTAATCTTGTTCCTTGATTTTTTTGTGTGATAATATGAAATGAAACCAAAGCCATGATATTAAGATTCAATTAATTTGTTTGGCAGAATTTCAATTATTATTAATTAAGTTAAAGCTGAGTTGGGGTTGACCAAATACAAATGAACAATGAAAAAAAATAAAATGTTCATTAATTTAATTTGGGTTTGGGAAAAGAAGCACTAAAAAAAATGATGCGCATGTGAGTGGTTGACAGCACTTTCTCCTTTTTTTTCTTCCCTTTTTCCGTTCGTTTCTTCTTCCTATTCCTAATCTAAGTTGGAGATGGAGGTTATAAAGTTTATGTACTCACTAAGGCAGAGGATGTCATTGTACCTGATGGCTCTAACCTTCAAAGGAGTCGTCGCGGTGGAGCAACGCCAGCGGTGGTGGTCGGGTTATGTTTTATCCAAATTTTTATTTAATTTTTGAAAAATATACATGAGAATTAGGTTAGATTAAGTGATTAACTTTTTTGTCCAATCCTTAAATATCACATATCACAAAAATGTAAAAGTGATGATTTTTATCTTATACTACAGGTCAGTAAAAGTCAACAGAAAGTTTAACTTTGTTAATATTTAAATATACCTTTAATTAGAGAAAAATTAAACATTAAATCTTTAAAAAATTAAGTTAAATTATGTGTGTTTAAAGACCACTTTAAATATTAATCTCTAAAAATATTAAGAGATCACATATATATATATATACATACATATTTTTCAAAAGATATATACGATTCATATAATACTGAGTTAAAGGTGTAAAGTATAATTTTTTTCTTTAAATATAATTTTTATTCATTGCTCTTCTTGTTAAACAAAACGGTTTTTTCAAATTATTTTTAATGCCTTTTATAATTATATAATGTATTTAAAATATTTTTTATTTTAATAAATAATAATATGTACTATTTTAAAATTCATTCCATATATATTAAAAATAAGACTGGCAGGACCTTTAATTATGGTGAACCTTCTTAATTTCGTCATTGAGCTTATTTCCGTAATGTTTGTGGGTCATGTCAGCGAGTTGGCTCTTTCTGGCATTTCCATGGCCACCTCCTTTTCTTCTGTCACTGGCATTGGTTTAGTGGTCAGTTCCTTTTATATCTCTTAACACTCTTTTTATGGTTTCACTAATCGGATTTTTCTCCTCTTCTTTTCTTTTATAATTTGAATTTATTAAAAAATATCAAATAAATATAATCCGAACTGAACCATCCCAATATTTTGTTCGGTGTTAGTTATGAAAATATTTCAACACCAAACCCGATTACTCCCCTCCATGGCATGGAAACTAGAAGCGATTACTAATTCATTGCCAACTGTTTCTATTGAATCGACTAACCTTGTGTTCAACGCCTTGTTGGTTTCATATGATGACAGATGGGAATGGCAAGTACCTTGGATACCTTTTGTGGCCAATCATATGGACTAGGACAGCATGGCATGTTAGGCGTACACGTTCAGAAAGCCATGCTTGTTCTTATCATCTTATGCGTACCATCTCTATTATTTGGGCAAACACAAAATCCATATTGATTTTATTTAGCCAAGATCACAAAATCTCCACAGAAGTAGGAAGATATGCTCAGTTAATCATTCCATACCTTTTTGCCTCTAGTGTTCTTCAGTGTCAGACTAGATTTCTTCAGACACAGAACATTGGAGTTTCAATGATGCTCAGCTCTGGAGTAGCTACTGCACTGCATGCTGCTTTGTGTTGAGCGTTAGTGTTAAAATATGACTTAGGGAGTAGAGGAGCTGCCATATCAAATTGTGTATCGTATTGGGTGAATGTGTTGATACTTGCGTTATATATTAAGTTTTCTCCAAAATGTTCACAAACTTGGACGGGTTTTCAGTGGAGGCATTCCATGACATTCCTTCTTTTTTGAAACTTGATATTCCTTCTGCTGTTATGGTTTGGTAAGTTTCTACTAACTGTTGCTTTTCTCACCGTTATACTGTTCGAGATCCTCTACTAATGAGTTTTTGTTTGGTTCCCATTGTGCTGAGCAGCTTGGAACTGTGGTCGTTTGAATTGATGGTACTCCTATCTGGTCGTCTTCCAAATCCAAAGTTGCAAACATCAATATTTTCTATTTGGTTAGTTCCACATTTGATGTAGTTCTCACAATTCTTAGCTACCAGCACTTTACATGTTATTGTGGATATTATTATTTGCACCTATATTAATTAATGTTGGAAATTACAGTGTGAATACATCATTAACTATTTGGATGATCCCGTTTGGATTAAGTGGAGCTATAAGGTAACTTAATTACTGCTACGTGCTTATGAATATTTAGAATTCTGTGACAACAAATGTTGAGATCAAAGTAACAATTGTAATTGCACAATTGTTTGTTTGTGTTACAGTACTCGTGTATCTAACGAACTTGGAGCTGGTAATCCTTGGTCTGCACGTTTAGCAGTGCTTGTAGTGGTAGTAGCAGCCATTATTGAGGGTATCCTGGTTGCAACACTGATGATAATTATACGCAATGTTTGGGGCCATGTTTACAGTAACAACGTACAAGTGGTTCGACAAGTTCACCTTTGGCATCAGCCACCAGAAGTGGTTTGTCCTCTCTTACTATTAAGAACCTGATTTCTTTTCTTTTTCTTTTCTGCTCTTTTATTTTTTTCTTTTGGTTGTTCACCAAAAAAAAAATATAATACAATGTAAGATCAAATACAAAAGAAATTACTTTAGATTTTTTTTTAGTTAGACATTTATTCATTTCAACTTCAGAAATAAATATAATGTTGAATTCGATTCATATTTGGACAACAAAAATAGAGAAAGGAATTTTTCACTGTGCCCTTATAGAGTTATAGCATTAATTGAAAAAACTTAAAGAAAAAAAGTGAACGGAAAGAAGAACGAGAAAGAAAGTGAACATTCATAAAAATTTGTCGCCTTGTGTTTGAGAATGGAATTCCAATGGCTGAGAGAGCATTATATCAGGGGAGTTTTTTTTTGCCTTCGAAGACCTTTAAATTTCTTTCTCTCCAGATCACCCAAAAATTGTTAGCTGCTATGGCTAAGTCGTTCTTCCTCTAAACCCGTTTTCGGGCATATGTCTAATCACAAGCCACACATATGCATTCGTAATAGTTAAGCTGCCATCGTATTGTTATTCAACTCTTTAGTTTTGTATTGTTCTAAAAACTTAAAAATGATTATTGCCCTGTTTAATCTACAATAGAATCACTACTACTAACTACTATTAATGCTGGCATCCCATGCATGCTCATTCTAAAATTGTCATGCCCATGCATAACTTACATTAGGATCATCTTAACTAAGTACTATTGAATGCAGCTTCCCATGTAGAGACATTCCATAAAATTGAAACATTTTGCTACAAATCAAATTAGAATTTTTTTTAAAAAAACACATAACTTTCATGTTATTTATGCTTTGGTTAGCTAAAATAAAGTTCAACAAAGAAATAAAACAAACATATGAAGCAAATAAATAGAAAAAAATACAGAAAAATTAGGGATTGAATGGAAGTTGTAGTTAGATTTAGAGATATATTTATATTAACAGGGACTGAATGTGTCTATAGTTGAAATAGATACCATATTATGGGTCATTGGTGACAAACATAAACGGTGAAGATAAGTACATAGAGTTTATTTTAGAATTTTATGAAGTTATGTGATTTAAGGTTGCCAACAAAGGCTTTAAATAACATTAAAAAAGGAAAACAAATAGAACTTGGAGGCTGGATAATGTTGTAAAGATGAGGACAAATGGCAAAAACCATGTGTGGTCCTTGAGAACATAAACAAGTATACACAAATAGAATAGGTGGAGCAATAGAACAAAACTCAGCTTCATCAGCCAGTATGAACAGGAAAAATATCATGGATGATTAGGAAATTGTAGAGGGATTCATAGTCCAAGGATCTGAGTACGGCACTGATCAGAAGACCTCTACAAGACACGACATTAAAATAGGGATATAGAGACACAAAATTGTGTTTGACAGATGAGACATAGACAAAGATATTGTGTATTCATTATGACACGAAAGACATAGAAATAATAATAAGAGATACAACCTATTTTTTATTTATTTTATTATTCTTATTAATTTTTTATAATTATATTTTTCGTTTTAAAATTTTTTAATAAAAAATAAAATAAATTGAACTTTTATAATTTGTTCTCTCTCACATCTCAAACAACAAATGAAGTTTCGCAGCAATTATTCATGTTATTGTATAAGACGGTAGTTTCAAGTGTTGAAAATGAAATTGTGGTACCTTGAATCTTAGTTATAAATAAAAGAGAATTAATATAAGCTTTTAACACTGAGGATAGTTATAGAATGTCAATGCATGAGGACTACATTCAAAAGTACTTATTAGTGGTGATTCTAATTTAAGTTATTCATTTGAATAATCTTTATTCTTCCTTTAAAACATTGTAGAACAAAATTTCAAACAACAAAAAGAAGAAGGAAGGTATCTAAGGTTTGTAGCAATATATGAGTTTCGAAGATGGTATATTTTTCAGCTATTGAGATAGGATTTGTTTGGGTGAGCTTAAAAAAAAAAAGCATTATATCACTTGAAAACTCATTTCCATCCAATCAGGTATGTTATATGTCCGTTGAAAAATAATTAACGATCATCTCATCACATTCCAAGATTGATACACTTGCATTTGCCAATTATATATTACGTACTCAATACACCTGAAATAAGCAACATATATTTTGACTCATAACTTGCTAAAATGCTTCTTTAAACTCAAGACTCTACCCTGACTACTCTCTACTGACAAAGAAAACTTCAACAGCTACTTATTCATGCGAAATAGATTATGAAACTACTCATAAAGATCCTAATTCATGCTTAACAACACCAATTATATTTCTTAAAAATACTTGGCAGAAATAACAAAAAATAGATGTTAAGTAGAGGAGGATAATTATGCGTTAATGATGATAAGTAAAAAGTTGGCCGTTTCAAAAATGATGGAGTAACCATTTTTTGTAACGGTAGGCTATTTGTTGAGTTATTCAAAGTGAAAGAAAATACTGAATTATTTGTTTTTGAAGGCTGGAATGAGTTGTTCTAAAATTTTGTTAATCAACAAGATTTGACTCTCGGCAAAAAATTAGAATTGAGAAAAAAACAGAATAAATATGTTTAGTGGTTTACCAAAAAAAAAAGTATTGTGTGATATTAAAAAAAACAATGTATTTAGTGTTTTGGTTTACACCCAAATAGATATTTTAGTATAAAAGTAATGTAAGTTATATTTATTAGTACCGAATATAATATGACAATGTTAATCTTTTGATGATTTCTCACGGTATTTTCCACTCCAATAGGTCAAAAACTAATACGTCGCAGTACTGATCTATATTTAAGGGTTTGTTACTGGCCAATGGATTGCTACATACACAAAGTGGGATTCGAACTCCTGATACTTGTTTAAGTGGGCTCTAAAATAATAAAATTGTAGTATTGTATTTTAGAATGATGTAGTGCCTTCAATGTTGGAAATGAATAAGCTGGAAAGTTATAAAAAGGGATTTGTGAATGTTTTAGATTTATTTAAAATGCAAGAATGAAAGTATAATAACGTAAAAGTTTTTAGTTAAATAAATGAGTAGTTTTTTGTAGTTTAGGGGAAAAGATCGATACATAAGGATTTACGTTTTAGGTTTTAGGCTTTAGGTTTTAGGATTTACGATTTATGATATACGATTTAGGCGGTGAATATTAGTTGTAGGGGGTTTAGTAATTAGTTGTGTTAGGGTTATTGATTAGGGTTTAAATTTGAGGGTTTATGATTTATTAGTTAGGTTTTATAATTTATGGTGAGGGTTTAGTGTTTAAGGTGTATGGTTTAGGATTTAGGGTAGAAGGTTGGTGATTATAAAAAGGTTTAGTGTTTAGAGTTAAGGTTTGTGCCTAAAAATTTACGATTTACGATTTATAGTTTAAAATTTATGGTTTAGTGATTTAGATTTAAAGTTTAGAGTGAATGTAATTATTTTTGAAATAATCTAAAATGAATCAAATTATTGTAAATATAAAATTTTTTAATTTAAAATTTAAATAGATATAAGTCAAATGAATGATATATTTTAATTTGATAACAACAAACTTACTCATGTTAAAAAACTTTTAATGGGAATATTTTAAATAACTTTAGTGATTTTTTTTATTTTTTAATTTAAATATTTTATTTTTCGATAAACACATGCAATGAAATAAGAAATTCAAACCTAAAAAATTGTTGTGCGAGCGATATTTATATCTTGTCTATTTTTGAAATATGTAGAAGTTGAATGAAAATTTGGATCCAAATATTTTAGAATTAATTTGGTGTGATTTCACCCAGTTTCGGATCGGGTAAGAATTTAAAAAATAGAATAAGTTATTATTTAGGGTCGGATCCGGATCAAAGCGAATTCAGTTTCATCCGACCCATGTGCATCGTAGGAGAACTTTAAATTAATTCTAATATTATGTTATATTATTATAAGCTTATTATTCTGTTTTTAATCATATTTGTTGAATTAGGAAATAAATCAAAGAAGAATAAAATTAGAATTTATGAAAAAATTCAAGTTCAAATGTGGATATCAATTTCTCGATATACAAGTATGTTTTTTTTTCTTTATAAATAAGTGCATTATAATTTTTGACATAAAATTTATTACGATTCAAACTTCACTTGATTCAGATTCGGTAGTGTGATTTCACCGGGTCTAAAATTGGATAAGAATTTCAAAAATAAATCTAGTCATTATTTAGAGTCGAGTTGGATCAAGACGAATCCTGTAACAACCGCCCCTTCTAGAAACAAAATTAAATTTAAAGTTTGAAAATCAGTTAGGAGATAAGTTTAGAATTTTGAAATTTTGGATAGGAACCTGGTAACCACCCTCAGTTTGAAATTTAAAATATCCCAACCACCCCATTCCCAAATGTATATAAATAGGGGAGCACCCATAGATAGAAAATCACTTCTCTCAAACACTTATCCTCTCCCTTCTCTCTCTACAAAGAAATAACATTCTGTGGGCAAACACAAGAGGCAAGCTCAATGAAGCGTTAGAAAAGAAGGTAGGGAATTATGCCTTTCTTACTTATGTCGGCATGTAGTATGTTTTATTTTATTTTCTTCCATCCATGCATGGCTATCACCTTTCATGTATTTTATGACGTGAATTATTCTTTGCATCTACATTGAGCATGATTATCTATTTTGTCAATTATACCCTCTTGAAATCCATTAATATGTATCCCATATCTTTTCTATGTGCATTTACATGACCCTTTAATCACTATTCCTTTTATGTTAAGAGTACATGTCCCTTTATAACATTTTATTAAATTATTTAACATTCCCTAATTTTACTATGTGCCCTTAATGACCTTTGATACCGTTACCTTATTATTATTCCTTTTATGTTAAGAGTACATGCCCCTTTATAACATTTTATTAAATTATTTAACATTCCCTAATTTTACTATGTGTCCTTACGTGACCTTTGATACCATTACCTTATTATTATTCCTTTTATGTTGAGAGTACATGCCCCTTTATAACGTTTTATTAAATTATTTAACATTCCCTAATTTTACTATGTGCCCTTATATGACCTTTGATATCGTTACCTTATTATTATTCCTTTTATGTTGAGAGTACATGCCCCTTTATAACATTTTATTAAATTAGTTAACATTCCCTAATTTTACTATGTGCCCTTACATGACCTTTGCTACCGTTACATTATTATTATTCCTTTAATATCGAGAGTACATGCTCCTTTTTATATCTTGTTCAAGGAACCCTATTTTATTATATGCAACTAAATGACCCCTTATATCATTATTGCTCCTTTATTTTAAAGATCAAGGGTACATACTTTTTAATATCTAATCCAAGTATTTCAAACATTCACTTTCTTACTATATGCACTTAGATTATACTTTTCACATTATATCATTAATATCCTCTTAGGGTCAAAAGTATATGTTTTCTTATAATTGTTTTATTCAGCTAATTAATATCCTATTTTTTAATAATGTACATCTATTTTATACCCCTCTAGGGACGAGAGTACCTACTTTCGTATAAAATCTTATTCAAACATGCTTATTTTATCATGATATATGCCTCTCCTCTCGCATGGTTCATTCTTGTATATGCCTAAATAACCGTACTTGTTAAAGAACTGAGGGAATGATCCTTCGGTAAGGGAAGGTGACCCCCAAAGACAAGATAATCGAGATGATCCTTCGGTAAGGGAAGGTGATCGAAAAACGTTTGGGATAAGAACCTTCGGTAAGGGAAGGGGACTATCCCATCAATTTTATATAATAAGATATCTTTTTATATGACTCATTCTTGTGTATGTCTAAATAACCTTGATTGTAAATTAAACTGAGGGAATGATCCTTCGGTAAGGGAAGGTGACCCCCAAAGACATGATATCGATATGATCCTTCGGTAAGGGAAGGTGATCGCCAAAACGTTTGGGATAAGAACCTTCGGTAAGGGAAGGGGACTCCCACTTATACCGGTTTGAGCTCAATACCCTCCATATAAGTTATAAATTAAGAAAGAAAGAAGGCACGAATGAAAGCTTGAGTTCTATATTTTCCTTAGATTTAATTATGATTATGTTGATGTTATCCTTCTATTTTCCTATATGTTTCCCCTTTCTTTTACACACATGTTTTACAAAAAAAAAAGATGCATATTACATGCCATGTTATACGCTTGTTTTTAAAATCCCGCACGTGGGCTGGAGATGGATATGGAGGTGTTACATAGCACTCCTACTGAGACGTTAGGTTCTCACTCCCTTTCTTTTCCCATACTATCTCCAGAGGAACATGGCACAGCGGATAGAGACGACGCAGTGCCTCCTCGAGGGTAACTTCTGAGTATGACCCCTCGAAGCACGCGTGGGTAGTTGCGACCACTACTACCGTGCTTCAAACTATCTACTTAGGTCGAGAACTCGTGGAAGAAGAACCCCAGCTGCCCGTCATAACCTTCCTAGATAGGGACGCTTCAACATCTAGGAAGCGGTCATCCAAGGTGGTACACCTTGAGTCCGACCCCGAGACCGAAGAAGAGAAATCTGACAACCCTGGCCAGAAGGAAGACACCATGGAGGAGGACCCAGAGGAGAAGTTGAACCATTGTGGAAGCCCAAAGGTGGAATACGTGCCCTACTCCCCCATTTCGGCACCCCGTCGAGTTTTGGTTCATCCCACACAACGGAACCGGGTCTTCACTGCGCGAAAGGGTGTTGGAGGGAGACCCCTGGTACCTCGATTCATAAATAACTGAAGAGTCCTGATCAAGGATGGGATAGGATGCAAGTATGGGAGCCTCTTCGACGAGATTAGTTTAGGACGTATTAGTTTCCTTTCTTGTTTTAGTTTACTATAAGTATTTCATACTCACGGTTAAGATGCTATTTCATTTTTATTAAAATTCCAACGTTTTAGTGCTACCCATTTTCCGCTCTACGCGCATTTACTCCTTCCTTGCGTAACGATTTAGTCATTTCTTTGCTTAATCAAGTGTGGCACCTTATTTTAAAGACCCCCACGATAGTATAAAACTTAGGGTGTTACATTATTGGTATCAGAGCAAAGTCGATCCTAGGAGATATGACTAATGAAGCCTCTTCCTATGGTTATCCATAAAAAGGAAATGTCCAGCAGTTCCCCCACCCTCTGCCGATGCACCCCAACGTCAAGGACGAGTCTTTGCCCTCAGCAGGTCTGTCAGAGGGTGTGCATCCTCATTTCAGGTAGATCATACCTTGCTAACCTAGTGTGCCTCCTTTTAGTAGGATTAGACATCATCCTAGGAATGGACTGGCTCAACGAAAACCGAGTCTTGTTAGATTGTTTTGAGAGAAAAGTCATCTTCCCTTCTCAATCCATACGAGACACACGAGACCTTCCAAGATCCTCCGAAGACACCAGTACGAGGCAAGAATATGCCTTGCTAAATTCGGTAAAAGAAGACTCCCATCAGGAGTTCTGTGAGATACCAGTAGTACACGACTTTTCAGATGTCTTTCCCGAAGATATACCCTCGTTTCCCCCAACCCGAGAGGTTGAGTTCTCCATAGAATTGATACCTGGGACAGGGCCAATCTCCAGAGCCCCTTACCGAATGGCTCCAGTGGAGCTCACTGAACTGAAGAACCAACTAAGAGGAGCTGCTGCAAAAAGGATGCATCAGACCAAGCGTCTCTCCCTGGGGAGCTCCAGTATTGTTTGTGAAGAAAAAGGACGGCAGCATGCGTCTCTGCGTGGACTATAGGTAACTCAACAAAATCACGGTGAAGAACAAGTATCCCCTCCCAAGAATAGATGACTTAATGGACCAACTACAAGGTGCAACAGTGTTCTCAAAAACCGACCTGAGATCAGAGTATCATCAAATAAGGGTAAGAGAGGAAGACATTCCAAAGACAGCATTTTGAACGAGATACGGACACTACGAGTTCACAGTAATGTCTTTTGGGTTGACCAATGCCCCCGCCATCTTTATGGACTACATGAATAGAATTTTTTGACCTTACCTCGACAGTTTCGTGATGGTATTCATAGATGATATTTTGATTTTCTCCAAGACAGAAGAAGAACACAGGGAGCACTTGCGTGTAATACTGGGAACCCTTCGAGAGAAAAAGTTGTACGCAAAACTATCCAAGTGTAAGTTTTGGATGAAGGAGGTACAATTTCTTGGACACATGGTTTCCAGCGACGGAATATCAGTGGATCCCAGTAAGATAGACTCGGTACTAAACTGGGAAAGGCCGACGTCAGTCACAGAAATAAGGAGTTTTTTTAGGATTGGCGGGCTACTATAGAAGGTTCATAAGAGGGTTTTCTCAACTAGCCCTGCCGTTAACCCGTTTAACCAGGAAGGATACCCCGTTTGCTTGGACGCCAGACTGCGAAAGAAGCTTCCAAGAGTTAAAGTGTCGCTTGACATCCGCCCCAGTACTAGCCTTACCTAACCCCGACATGGCCTTCGAAGTTTACTGCGACGCCTCAGGACAAGGATTGGGTTGCGTACTAATGCAATACAAAAAGGTAGTGGCGTATGCGTCAAGACAACTGAAGACCCACGAAGCCAACTATCCAACTCACGACCTCGAACTAGCCGCGATAGTATTTGCGCTGAAGACATGGAGGCATCATTTGTACGGAGTTAGGGTTTCAAGTATTCTCCGATCATAAGAGCTTAAAGTACCTGTTCGACCAGAAGGAACTCAACATGCGACAAAGGAGGTGGATGGAGTTTCTTAAAGATTATGACTTTGTTCTAAATTACCACCCAGGAAAGGCTAACTTGGTGGCTGACGCTCTGAGTCGGAAGGTACTCAAGGCATCATGGCTGATGATAAAAGAGGCAGAGTTGATAAGGAATTTCAGAGACATGAACTTACAAGTCACCCTCGCTCCAAAAGGCATACGTCTGAACCACCTAACAGTGGCAAGTCAATTCAAAGAACAAATAACTAAGGCATAGAGTTTCGACCCCAACTTTCAAGAAACCCTGCGCCTTGTCAAAGAAGGAAGATTGAAGGGCTTCACCGAAGGAGAGGACAAGGTATGGAGATACCAAGGTTGAATCTGTGTCCCAAGGGAAGGAGACCTTCAAAGCAAGATTGCGGAAGAAGCCCACAAAGGAGATTTTACCATTCATCCTGGCATGACGAAGATGTACCATGATTTGAAGAAGATGTTCTGGTGGCCAGGGATGAAAAAGGATTTAGCCACGATCGTGAATAAATGCCTGGTTTGTCAGAAGGTAAAAATCGAACATCAGAAACCATCAGGGGTATTGCAACCCCTTGGCATCCCGAAGTGGAAATGGGAAGACATATCGATGGATTTCGTCATGGGACTACCCCGTACTCAAGCAGGGCGTGACGCTATATGGGTCATCGTGGACCGGCTTACAAAGACTGCCCATTTTCTACCAGTTAAGGCGACCGACTCATTGGAAAGACTAGCCACGCTATATATCAGAGAGATCGTGAGGTTACATGGGGTACCAACGACCATAGTCTCGGATAGAGACCCAAGATTCACCTCGAGGTTTTGGAACGCATTGCAGAAGGCATGCGGGACGAAATTGTGCCTAAGCACGTCATACCACCCCGCAAACAGATGGACAAACGGAAAGGACCATCCAGACGTTGGAAGACATGTTACGAGCTTGTGTCCTAGACAGACCAGGAAAGTGGGAGAGTCACCTACCACTGATCGAGTTTTCTTATAACAACAGTTACCATGGTAGCATTGGGATAGCACCATATGAGGCACTGTACGGGCAAAGATGCCAATCTCCTTTATGCTGGTACGGACCAGAAGAGAAAGGCTACTTAGGACCGGAGTTAGTAAGACCGACCACGGAAGATATCGAGAGGATAAGAGAAAGAATGCGCACCGCCCAAAGTCGACAAAAGAGTTATGCAGGTCAACGAAGGAAACCCCTCGAATTTCAGGAAGGCGATCACGTATTCCTAAAAATCACCCCACCACCGGGGTAGGGAGGGCTCTTAAGGTACAAAAACTAAGCCCCCGATACCTGGGTCCATTCCAAATCCTCCGGCGTATAGGAAAGTCGGCATACCATCTTGCCCTACCACCAAATCTATCAAGACTACATGACGTGTTCCATGTGTTCCAACTCCGAAAATACCAGCACGATCCAAGCCATGTGTTGCAGCAAGAGGATGTAACACTCAAGGACGACCTGACTTTTGAACTACCAGCCATAGAGATTGTAGACAGAAGTACGAAGCAACTAAGGAGCAAGACGATACGACTGGTAAAGGTGGCATGGGGTAGCGGCAATTCCAGAGACTACACATGGAAAAAAGAGGCAGACATGAGACAGAAGCTCCCGGCCTTATTTACAGGTAACAATCGTGGTGAGAATCTCCTTTTCTCCCCAACAGTAAGGAAATTTCAGTAGGACCCCTAAGTTAGTTAAACGACCCTTATCGACCAAGTTCAGACATGGAATTTGGGGACAAATTCTTTTCTTATGGGGGTGATAATGTAACAACCGCCCCTTCTAGAAACAAAATTAAATTTAAAGTTTGAAAATCAGCTAGGAGATAAGTTTAGAATTTTGAAATTTTGGATAGGAACCTGGTAACCACCCTCAGTTTGAAATTTAAAATATCCCAACCACCCCATTCCCAAATGTATATAAATAGGGGAGCACCCATAGGTAGAAAATCACTTCTCTCAAACACTTATCCTCTCCCTTCTCTCTCTACAAAGAAATAACATTCTGTGGGCAAACACAAGAGGCAAGCTCAAAGAAGCGTTAGAAAAGAAGGTAGGGAATTATGCCTTTCTTACTTATGTCGGCATGTAGTATGTTTTATTTTGTTTTCTTCCATCCATGCATGGCTATCACCTTTCATGTATTTTATGACGTGAATTATTCTTTGCAACTACATTGAGCATGATTATCTATTTTGTCAATTATACCCTCTTGAAATCCATTAATATGTATCCCATATCTTTTCTATGTGCATTTACATGACCCTTTAATCATTATTCTTTTATGTTAAGAGTACATGTCCCTTTATAACATTTTATTAAATTATTTAACATTCCCTAATTTTACTATGTGCCCTTACATGACCTTTGATACCGTTACCTTATTATTATTCCTTTTATGTTAAGAGTACATGCCCCTTTATAACATTTTATTAAATTATTTAACATTCCCTAATTTTACTATGTGTCATTTCGTGACCTTTGATACCATTACCTTATTATTATTCCTTTTATGTTGAGAGTACATGCCCCTTTATAACGTTTTATTAAATTATTTAACATTCCCTAATTTTACTATGTGCCCTTATATGACCTTTGATACCGTTACCTTATTATTATTCCTTTTATGTTGAGAGTACATGCCCCTTTATAACATTTTATTAAATTAGTTAACATTCCCTAATTTTACTATGTGCCCTTACATGACCTTTGCTACCGTTACATTATTATTATTCCTTTAATATCGAGAGTACATGCTCCTTTTTATATCTTGTTCAAGGAACCCTATTTTATTATATGCAACTAAATGACCCCTTATATCATTATTGCTCCTTTATTTTAAAGATCAAGGGTACATACTTTTTAATATCTAATCCAAGTATTTCAAACATTCACTTTCTTACTATATGCACTTAGATTATACTTTTCACATTATATCATTAATATCCTCTTAGGGTCAAAAGTATATGTTTTCTTATAATTGTTTTATTCAGCTAATTAATATCCTATTTTTTTATAATGTACATCTATTTTATACCCCTCTAGGGACGAGAGTACCTACTTTCGTATAAAATCTTATTCAAACATGCTTATTTTATCATGATATATGCCTCTCCTCTCGCATGGTTCATTCTTGTATATGCCTAAATAACCGTACTTGTTAAAGAACTGAGGGAATGATCCTTCGGTAAGGGAAGGTGACCCCCAAAGACAAGATAATCGAGATGATCCTTCGGTAAGGGAAGGTGATCGAAAAACGTTTGGGATAAGAACCTTCGGTAAGGGAAGGGACTATCCCATCAATTTTATATAATAAGATATCTTTTTATATGACTCCATTCTTGTGTATGTCTAAATAACCTTGATTGTAAATTAAACTGAGGGAATGATCCTTCGGTAAGGGAAGGTGACCCCCAAAGACAAGATATCGATATGATCCTTCGGTAAGGGAAGGTGATCGATCGAGATGATCCTTCGGTAAGGGAAGGTGATCGCCAAAACGTTTGGGATAAGAACCTTCGGTAAGGGAAGGGGACTCCCACTTATACCGGTTTGAGCTCAATACCCTCCATATAAGTTATAAATTAAGAAAGAAAGAAGGCACGAATGAAAGCTTGAGTTCTATATTTTCCTTAGATTTAATTATGATTATGTTGATGTTATCCTTCTATTTTCCTATATGTTTCCCCTTTCTTTTACACACATGTTTTACAAAAAAAAAAGATGCATATTACATGCCATGTTATACGCTTGTTTTTAAAATCCCGCACGTGGGCTGGAGATGGATATGGAGGTGTTACATAGCACTCCTACTGAGACGTTAGGTTCTCACTCCCTTTCTTTTCCCATACTATCTCCAGAGGAACATGGCACAGCGGATAGAGACGACGCAGTGCCTCCTCGAGGGTAACTTCTGAGTATGACCCCTCGAAGCACGCGTGGGTAGTTGCGACCACTACTACCGTGCTTCAAACTATCTACTTAGGTCGAGAACTCGTGGAAGAAGAACCCCAGCTGCCCGTCATAACCTTCCTAGATAGGGAGGCTTCAACATCTAGGAAGCGGTCATCCAAGGTGGTACACCTTGAGTCCGACCCCGAGACCGAAGAAGAGAAATCTGACAACCCTGGCCAGAAGGAAGACACCATGGAGGAGGACCCAGAGGAGAAGTTGAACCATTGTGGAAGCCCAAAGGTGGAATACGTGCCCTACTCCCCCATTTCGGCACCCCATCGAGTTTTGGTTCATCCCACACAACGGAACCGGGTCTTCACTGCGCGAAAGGGTGTTGGAGGGAGACCCCTGGTACCTCGATTCATAAATAACTGAAGAGTCCTGATCAAGGATGGGATAGGATGCAAGTATGGGAGCCTCTTCGACGAGATTAGTTTAGGACGTATTAGTTTCCTTTCTTGTTTTAGTTTACTATAAGTATTTCATACTCACGGTTAAGATGCTATTTCATTTTTATTAAAATTCCAACGTTTTAGTGCTACCCATTTTCCGCTCTACGCGCATTTACTCCTTCCTTGCGTAACGATTTAGTCATTTCTTTGCTTAATCAAGTGTGGCACCTTATTTTAAAGACCCCCACGATAGTATAAAACTTAGGGTGTTACATTACTTCTTATACCCCGCATCTCCACCATACCATCTGTAACAGCCCAGACCACCCGCTAGCACAATATTATCCGCTTTGGCACACAAGGCCTCACGGTTTTGCCTTTGACGATACGGATGATCGGGGAACGAAGCATGCCTTATAAGGGTGTGGATACCTCTCCCTAGCATGACGCGTTTTGACGAGTGAGTGTGGGGGGTTTTGGCTAGCATCCCTATCGTCAAAGGCAAAACCGTGAGGCCTTGTGTGCCAAAGCGGACAATATCGTGCTAGCGGGTGGTCTGGGCTGTTACAGATGGTATCAGAGCAAGAACCCGGATCGATGTGCCAGCGAGGGCGCTGGGCTCCCTTAGGGGGTGGACTGTAAGGCCCACATCGGTTGGGGAGGGGAACGAAGCATGCCTTATAAGGGTGTGGATACCTCTCCCTAGCATGACGCGTTTTGACGAGTGAGTGTGGGGGGTTTTGGCTAGCATCCCTATCGTCAAAGGCAAAACCGTGAGGCCTTGTGTGCCAAAGCGGACAATATCGTGCTAGCGGGTGGTCTGGGCTGTTACAAATCCGATTTCATTCGACCCTATGCGCACTACTAATTTTTCATAGGATATATAATTTGGATATATTTTTCATTGGGTATATAATTGAGTAAAAATATGGGTGGATGAGAAGAGGAGTAATTGGGAGGTCATTTTGAACTAGTTTTAAAAAATTTTGACAAAAATTGGAGACCCGTTGGAGGTGTCTCCTTCACAAGGATGGTTATTATTGTTATGATTGTTTTTTTTTTTCGGTAATTTATTGTTATGATTGTTATTCTTTTTCTTCTTCTTCTGCTTCTTTAGGTCCATATTAGTTTTTGTTGGTATATAACATTGTTATCATATCTTATGGATCACAAAATATTCGGACCAAACCAAATAACAAAGCCCAAATAACATGTACCAAAAAAATAGTAGCTAATTAGTAATTACACATTTTTTCTCTACACTATCGACTAAAGACCAATCTTTGGACCTCATTGTAAGTACCAAAATGATTCCAATTCCTCTCAAATGAATTGTTGATAGTCCAACTATGCGATACTCCATCATTTTTGAGTAGAAACGGTGGCTCTTTTGGTCTTACCTTGTGCATATCGTGTTAGCATAACATAGTTATTAGCTAATTGCTTGTTATTTTCATGTACTAAAAGTTAAATGTCTCTTCATAATTTAGCTCAACAATATCATATTTAAAGAAAAAAAATTAGACTTTACACCTTTAACTCAGTTTTATATGAATCGTATATATCTTTTAAAAAATATGTACATATTATATATGTGATTTCTTAATATTTTTAGAGATTAATATTTAAAGTGGTCTTTAAACACACATAATTTAATTTAATTTTTTAAAGATTTAATGTTTAATTTTTCTCTAATTAAAGATATATTTAAATATTAACAAAGTTAAACTTTCTGTTAACTTTTACTGACCTGTAGTATAAGATAAAAATCATCACTTTTACATTTTTGTGATATATGATATTTAAGGATTAGACAATAAAATTAATCACTTAATCTAATCTAATTCTCATGTATATTTTTCAAAAATTAAATAAAAATTTGGATAAAACACATATATAAACCAAACCAATATCAATATTATATAAATTATCTAAATAGAAAAATGTTACATGAATATCTCAAACTATACTTTTATATAAATCGATTTAAATGAATTCAAATTATATAATATAGTAGTAAATCGAAATACGTTGATTTCAATTTCATGGTAATATTGTTTGAAGTGTAAATTGAATTGGTTAAATTCGAATTATACACTATAGTACTAAATCGAATCAGTTTTATTCGAATTAGTATGAAATAGTGTAAATCGAATCAGCTTGATTCGATTATTATTTCTATCAGATTATTGACATTTACTACTTTAAAGTTAATTATTTATTTATTCTATATTAATTTTAAAATATAAATGTCAATAAGGAAGTGCCTCATTTAGATTTAAATAAAATATCAAAAAAATCAAAACGAATAAGAATAGAAATCCAACTTTTGTGTTTTAGTTCAAATTTCAGAAAATCTATATTTTTATAAACTTATGAATTTAAAACCGAATATTAAACGATTTCTAAAAATTCATTAAAATTATCCTTTGACTTATTAGCATAGAAAAAACTATTACCGGGACTTTTGATATTAAAAAAAAATTAATATAAAATATAGCCCTCCAAGATAGCATAGGAGTTAAAACTTGAAATTTTTTTTGAGAGCCAAAAGTAACAACTAGTTATACATTATAAAATGACCAACTATATTTATACAATATGTAATTTGACTAATTATATTTATACTGTATTTTATTTATTTCTCAAATTACATATTGTATAAATATAATTGGTCATTTTATAATTTATAACTATTTGTTACTTCTGACTCCGAAAAAAATTCAAGTTTTAACTCCTATGCTATCTTAGAGGGCTATACTTTATATTAACTTTTTCAATATCAAAAGTCCCGGTAATGATTTTTTATATGCTAATAAGTCAAAGGATAATTTTTAATGAATTTTTAGAAATCGTTTAATGTTTCGTTTAAATTCACAAGTTTATAAAAATGTAGATTTTCTAAAATTTGAACTAAAATACACAAGTTGGATTTCTATTATTTGTTTTAATTTTTTTGATATTTTATTTGAATCCAAATGGGGTACTTCTTTATTGACATTTATGTCAATAATCTGATACAAGTAGTAAATCGAATCAAGTTGATTCGATTTATACTATTCCATACTAATTCGAATTACACTAATTCGATTTAGTACTATAGTGTATAATTCAAATTTAACCAATTCGATTTATACTTCAAACATTGTTCCATGTAATTTAAATTAAAGTGTTTTGATTTACTATTATATTGTATAATTTGAATTAATTTAATTTGATTTATATAAAAATATGGTTTGAGATATTCATTTAACATTTTTTTATTTGAGTGATTTATGTAATATTAGTATTGATTTGGTTTATATAAGTGTTTTACTCTAAAAATATTAAATTTTTAAAAGAAAGAAAAAACAAATTAAAGTGTATATATTCTCTCAAGATCAAAATCAACATACATTATTCTTATTATAAACTATGCAAAAATTGACCCTTATTAAATAAGGGAGAATAATATCGTTACTAAAATTAATAGATAAAGTACATATACACTATAATTCAGGAGGAGTAATAAATTACAAAATTTTTTATGAATACCAATAATAATGCAAGTATTCTGGTCCTGCTCGAAAAATTATGTCATGGACAACATAGTTGACAACATGGACACATTATCACTCTCAATATATCTTTATTTAATTATGTTGATCTACAATTAGTATCTATTAAATGCTCATAATTTTGATAATTTGATCGGTTGCTTAAATTTTAAATATGACAGAAATTTTATTTAACACAATTTTATTTCAAACTCTAGAATCTATACACAGTTTTTCACAGTAATAAAACATTGATAGGGAGAATCCGCTAATTACCCATGTGAAAGTCTTATTAAATTTTTTGGTTAAAAAAATCTTTAATATCTGCAAATATAAGAAAAATATTATTAAAATTTTTTTTATACATATTATGAATTTCACTTAAAATACTTTATATACACCAAACTATATATTAATTAGGGACGGACCTACATTTAATAAAGAGGAAACATTTGCCTCTATGTCTCTGTTGAGCCTAATGTATCCAAGCAAAATAAGTTAAGATCAGTAGTTAAAGAAGTGAGAAAGCAAATATGTTTGGCAGGACCTTTAATTATGGTGAATCTTCTTAATTTTGCCATTGAGCTTATTTCCATAATGTTTGTGGGTCATGTCAGCGAGTTGGCTCTCTTCGGCGTTTCCATGGCCACCTCCTTTTCTTTTGTCACTGGCATTGGTTTAATGGTCAATTCTTTTTATATTTCTTAACACTCTTTTTACGGTTTCACTAATCAGATTTTTCTCTTTTTTTTCCTTTATAATTTGAATTTATTAAAAAATATCAAATAAATATAATCCGAACTGAGCTATCCCTATATTTTATTCGGTGTTAGTTATGAAAATATTTCAACACCAATTTGATTACCCCCCTCCATGGCATGAAAACTAGAAGCGATTACTAATTCATTGCTAACTGTTTCTATTGAATCGACTAACCTTGTGTTCAACTCCTTGTTGGTTTCATATAATGATGGGAATGGCAAGTGCTTTGGATACCTTTTGTGGCCAATCATATGGAGCAGAACATCATGGCATGTTAGGTATACACATTCAGAAAGCCATGCTTAATAAAATTTCTTAATGGTCACGTTAAAATATTTTAATTTTAATACAAAAATTTTTTAATTTTGTTATTGAAATTTTTTAAGATTCTGAATTTGATGACTGTTTTTATACTTAATAGTTGAATTTTTAATTAATAAAATTTAATTAATTCTTTCTTAAAATAATTAAATTGTCATTTATTTCATTTTGGTTTGTTTATTTCTTTGAAAAAAATTACATAAAATTAAAATTGCTGAAACTGAAAATTAATGTATTATGTTTAAATATATGCTAACGCTCTTTTTAATTAGTGTTTTTTTTGTTGTAATTATCAGTATAAAAATAATTGAAATCAAATTAGTAAAAGAAAATTTGCCAATAATAGTAATGCTTTATTTTTTTATTTATCTTTTTTTTAATTTTATTTATCACAACTCTTTCACTTTATTAGTATTCTTAAAAACTAATTTTCTTTTTTATTATGCAATTTCAATTTAAATATTGTGATTTCATTTCAATATTATATTTAAAATAGACTATTATTGATATTTATACTTTTATAGGCACTAAAACAAATAAAACTCTCAAACTTTAAATTCCGCACAAAAAATACAACAAAATACTAAATAAAAATATTTCTACAAATATAATTGAGTCAAAAGAATAAAAATTTTTAAATATTATAAAATTCAATAATTATAGAAAATTTTTTTATTTAACAATAATAAAAAAATCCAAAAGAAATTCAAATTTTAAAACACAATATGTATATATAATTTTAATTTAATTCGAGTCTCAATCCTATCTTTGATAAAAAAAAAGTAGATTTTGAAAAAAAAAAATTTTTAAACAGGGAATTAACCTAATGTCATCCTTAGCCACCATTTTTTATGCTTCTATAAAACTCAACTAAATATAAACCTAATCTATTGTGTTACAACAGACTCTTCATAAGTTTTATCATCTGAGAGTAACTTGTTCTTCTTTATAAACTTCTTCATTCCACAACTTATGTAAGAATATATAAATTAGTCCATGGAGGGAGAATACAAGAATAATACCGGTGTCTCTGTTGAACCTAGTGTATCCAAGCAAAATAAGTTAAGATCAGTGGTTAAAGAAGTGAGAAAGCAAATATGTCTGGCAGGACCTTTAATTATGGTGAATCTTCTTAATTTCGCCATTGAGCTTATTTCCATAATGTTTGTGGGTTATGTCAGCGAGTTGGCTCTCTCTGCCGTTTCCATGGCCACCTCCTTTTCTTCTGTCACTGGCATTGGTTTAGTGGTCAGTTCCTTTTATATCTTTTAACACTCTTTTTACGGTTTCACTAATCAGATTTTTCTCCTCTTCTTTTTCTTTGTAATTTGAATTTATTAAAAAATATCAAATAAATATAATCCGAACCGAACCATCCCAATATTTTGTTCGGTGTTAGTTAAGAAAATATTTCAACACCAAACCCAATTACTCCCCTAGAACCGATTACTAATTATTGTCAACTGTTTCTATTGAATCGACTAACCTTGTGTTTAACTCCTTGTTGGTTTCATACAATGACAGATGGGAATGGCAAGTGCCTTGGATACCTTTTGTGGCCAATCATATGGAACAGGATAGCATAACATGTTAGGTGTACATATTTAAAAAGGCATGCTTAATAAAATTTCTTAATAGTGACGTTAAAATATTTTAATTTTAATACAAAAATTTCTTAATTTTGCTTTTGAAATTTTTTAAGATTCTGAATTTGATGACCGTTTTTATACTTAATAGTTAAATTTTTAATTAATAAAATTTAATTAATGCTTTCTTAAAATAATTGAATTGTCATTTATTTTATTTTGTTTTGTTTATTTTTTTGAAAGATATTACATAAAATTAAAATTGCTGGGACTAAAAATTAATGCATTATGTTTAAATATATGTTAACGTGCTTCTTAATTCGTTTTTTTTTTTGGTAATTATTAGTATAAAAATAATTGAAATCAAATTAGTAAGAGAAAATTTGTCAATAATAATAATAATGCTTTACTTTCTCTATTTATCTTTTTTTTTTAATTTTATTTGTCACAACTCTTTCACTTTATTAGTATTCTTAAAAACTAATTTTCTTTTTTATTATGCAATTTCAATCTAAATATTGTGATTTCATTTCAATATTATATTTAAAATAGACTATTATTGATATTTATACTTTTTATACTTTCATAGGCACTAAAACACATAAAATTCTTGAACTTTAAATTCCACACAAAAAATTCAACAAAATACTAAATAAAAATATTTCTACAAATATAATTGGGTCAAAGGAATAAAATTTTTTAAATATTATAAAATTCACTAATTACAGAAAATTTTTTATTTAACAATAATAAAAAAAATCAAATGAAATTCAAATTTTAAAACACCATATGTATATATAATTTTAATTTAATTCGAGTCTCAATCCTATCTTTGATAAAAAAAAAAAGAGAGAGAGTAGATTTTGAAAAAAAATTATTTCAAACAGGGGATTAATCTAATGTTATCCTTAGCCACCATTTTTTATGCCTCCATAAAACTCAACTAAATATAAATCTAATCTACTGTGTTACAACACACTCTTCATAAGTTCTATCATCTGAGACTAACTTGTTCTTTCTTATAAACTTCTTCATTCAACAACTTATGTAAGAATATATAAATTAGTCCATGAAGAGAGAATACAAGAATAATATCGGTATCTTTGTTGAGCCTAATGTATCCAAACAAAATAAGTTAAGATCAGTGGTTAAAGAAGTGAGAAAGCAAATATGTCTGGTAGGATTTATGGTGAATCTTCTTAATTTTGCCATTGAGCTTATTTCCATAATGTTTGTGGGTCATGTCAGCGAGTTGGCTCTCTCCGACGTTTTCATGGCCACCTTTTTTTCTTCTATCACTGGCATTGATTTAGTAGTCAGTTCCTTTTATATCTCTTAACATTCTTTTTATGGTTTCACTAATCGGATTTTTCTCCACTTCTTTTCCTTTATAATTTGAATTTATTAAAAAATATCAAATAAATATAATCCGAACTGAACCATCCCAATATTTTGTTCGGTGTTAGTTATGAAAATATTTCAACACCAAACCCGATTACTCCCCTCCATGGCAAGGAAACTAGAAGCGATTACTAATTCATTGCCAACTGTTTCTATTGAATTGACTAACATTGTGTTCAACTCTTTGTTGGTTTCATATAATGACAGATGGGAATGGCAAGTGGCTTGGATACTTTTTATGGCCAATCGTATGGAGCAGGACAGCATGGCATGTTAGGCGTACACGTTCAGAAAGTCATGCTTAATAAAATTTCTTAATTTTGCTATTGAAATTTTTTATGATTCTGAATTTAATAACCATTTTTATACTTAATAGTTAAATTTTTAATTAATAAAATTTAATTAATGCTTTCTTAAAATAATTGAATTGTCAATTATTTCATTTTGGGTTGTTTATTTCTTTGAAAAAAAATTACATAAAATAAAAATTGCTGAGACTGAAAATTAATGTATCATGTTTAAGTATATGCTAATGTACTTCTTAATTCGTTTTTTTGGTAATTATCAGTGTAAAAACAATTGAAATCTAATTAGTAAGAGAAAATTTGTCAATAATGGTAATACTTTATTCTTTTTATTTATTTTTTTTAAGTTTATTTGTCACAACTCTTTCACTTTATTTGTATTCTTAAAAACTAATTTTCTTTTTTATTATGCAATTTCAATCTAAAAATTGTGATTTCATTTCAATATTATATTTAAAACAGACTATTATTGATATTTATACTTTTATGGGCACTAAAACACATAAAACCCTCGAACTTTAAATTCCATACAAAAAATTCAACAAAATACTAAATAAAAATATTTCTACAAATATAATTGGGTCAAAAGAATAAATTTTTTAAATATTATAAAATTCAATAATTACAGAAACTTTTTTATTTAACAATAATAAAAAAACATCCAAATGAAATTGAAATTTTAAAACACAATATGTATATATAATTTTAATTTAATTCGAGTCTCAATCCTATCTTTGATAAAAAAAAAAAAGAGTAGATTTTGAAAAAAATTATTTTAAATAGGGAATTAACCTAATGTCATCCTTAGCCACTATTTTTTATGCCTCCATAAAACTCAACTAAATATAAACCTAATTTATTGTGTTACAACACACTCTTCATAAGTTCTATCATCTGAGACTAACTTGTTCTTCCTTATAAATTTCTTAATTTCACAACTTATGCAAAAATATATAAATTATTCCATGGAGGGAGAATACAAGAATAATACCCATTTCTCTATTGAGCCTAATGTATCCAAGCAAAATAAATTAAGATCTGTCGTTAAAGAAGTGAGAAAGCAAATATGTCTGGCAGAACCTTTAATCATGGTGAATCTTCTTAATTTCGCCATTGAGCTTATTTCCATAATGTTTGTGGGTCATGTCAACGAGTTAGTTCTCTCTGAAGTTTTCATGGCCAACTCCTTTTCTTCTGTCATTGGCATTAGTTTAGTGGCCAGTTCCTTTTATATCTCTTAACACTCTTTTTACGGTTTCACTAATCGAATTTTTCTCCTCTTCTTTTCCTTTATAATTTGAATTTATTAAAAAATATCAAATAAATATAATTCAAACTGAACCATCCCAATAATTTGTTTGGTGATGGTCATGAAAATATTTCAACACCAAACCCGATTACTCCCCTCCATGACATGGAAACTACAAGCGATTACTAATTCATTGCCAACTGTTTCTATTGAATCGACTAATCTTGTGTTCAACTTCTTGTTGGTTTCATATAATGATAGATGAGAATGGCAGGTGTCTTGGATACCTTTTATGACCAATCATATGGAGTAGGACAGTATGGCATGCTTAATAAAATTTCTTAATGGTGACGCTAAAATATTTTAATTTTAATACAAAAATTTTTTAATTTTGCTATTGAAATTTTTTAAGATTCTGAATTTGATGAGCATTTTTATACTTAATAGTTGAATTTTTAATTAATAAAATTTAATTAATACTTTCTTAAAATAATTGAATTGTCATTTATTTTATTTTGTTTTGTTTATTTCTTTTAAAAAAAATTACATAAAATTAAAATTGCTGTGACTGAAAATTAATGTATTATGTTTAAATATATGCTAACGTGCTTCTTAATTCGTTTTTTTTGTAATTATCAGTGTAAAAATAATTGAAATCAAATTAGTAAGAAAAAATTTACCAATAATAGTAATACTTTATTTGTTTTCTATTTATCTTTTTTTTTTAATTTTATTTGTCACAACTCTTTCACTTTATTAGTATTCTTAAAAACTAATTTTCTTTTTTATTATGCAATTTCAATCTAAATATTGTGATTACATTTTAATATTATATTTAAAATAGACTATTATTGATATTTATACTTTTATAGACACTAAAACACATAAAACTCTCGAACTTTAAATTCTGCACAAAAAATTCAACAAAATACTAAATAAAAATATTTCTACAAATATAATTGGGTCAAAAGAATAAAATTTTTTAAATATTATAAAATTCAATAATTACAGAAACCTTTTTATTTAACAATAATAAAAAAAATCCAAATGAAATTCAAATTTTAAAACACAATATGTATATATAATTTTAATTTAATTCGAGTCTCAATCCTATCTTTTGATAAAAAAAAGAGAAGAAGAAGATAGTAGATTTTGAAAAAAATTTATTTCAAACAGGGGATTAACCTAATGTCATCCTTAGCTACTATTTTTTATGCCTCCATAAAACTCAACTAAATATAAACTTAATCTCTTGTGTTACAACACACTCTTCATAAGCTCTATCATCTGAGACTAACTTGTTCTTCTTTATAAATTTCTTAATTCCACAATCTATGTAAGAATATATAAATTAGTCCATGGTGGGAGAATACAAGACTAATACCCGTGTCTCTCTTGAGCCTAATGTATCCAAGAAAAATAAGTTAAGATCAGTGGTTAAAGAAGTGAGAAAGCAAATATGTCTGGCAGTACCTTTAATTATGGTGAATCTTCTTAATTTCGCCATTGAGCTGTTTGTGGATCATGTCAGTGAGTTGGCTCTCTCCGGCATTTCCATGGCCACCTCCTTTTCTTCTGTCACTGGCATTAGTTTAGTAGTCAGTTCCTTTTATATCTGTTAACACTCTTTTTACGGTTTCACTAATCAGATTTTTCTCCTCTTCTTTTTCTTTATATTTTGAATTTATTAAAAAATATCAAATAAATGTAATCCGAATTGAACCATCTTAATATTTTGTTCGGTGTTAGTTATGAAAATATTTCAACACCAAATCCGATTACTCTCTTCCATGGCATAGAAACTAGAAGCGATTACTAATTCATTGCCAACTGTTTCTATTGAATCGACTAACCTTGTGTTCAACTCTTTGTTGGACGGGCTGCAGGGTGTTGTTTCAGGAATTGTCAGACGATGCAGTTGGCAAAAAATGAGTACTTTTATTAACTTAGGATCATATTATGTAGTTAGAGTTTCGTTAGCTATTGTGTTAATTTTCGCCTTACATCTGTTAGCTATTGTGTTAGCACATCTGTTAGCTATTGTGTTAGCTTTCGCCTTACATCTTGAAGTAAAGGTATGTAAATACCAAATTGAAATCTATTGTTTTTATTTGTGAACGGTCTTAATTATTTTAGATTGAGATATGTCCTATACACAAAAAGGTAAATTAATTATATTATATAGTGTATTTTAATAAGTATTATATTATTTAAAAATTAATTAAATAATATATAAATTAATGTTAAATTTAAATTATTTTATATTAAAAATATTTTATAGAATATTTATTTAATAATTTGTATATAATTTTTTATAATTATTCAATTAAAATATAATATAAATTAAAATATAATTTATTATTTAAAAAATTTGAATATCTATTTTTAAAAAAAAACAGACTTTTTATATTAGAATTATGCAAAATTATATCTTCATTTGTTGCTTCTATTTTTATATTTATTTTAGTTGTCATAGTTTGTCTTTTCATATGGTGTTTTTTGAGTTGTAAACAATTAAAAAATATTTTAAAAATAAATGAGAATAAAAATACCAAAAGTATAAATTAGTTTTATAATTATGATAGATTTGAATATATAACACCCTAACTATCAAAAGTCACACTTCCGGCTGCGCCACTCTGATAGCTTGGGTATTACAACGACTCTTGAAATATTTAGTACTATATGAGCCTGTTTAAAATTTTCCCGAATATTCGAAACATACATCCATAGGTTACAATACTTACAAATAATTCATATACATACATATATATACACATCATATCAATATAAAAACTTCACACATCAAAACTCTTATCCCTCTTGCAAAATGCGCTAGAAATAAAGGCGAGGGAAAAAATAAATAAAAACTAAGATCATACAAAATAATGTCGAATAAACAGAAAACGAATATAACTCTTCTGAAGCTTCGTCGTCCATATCCTGAAAAGGGAAAAACCTGTAGGGGGTGAGAACCTAACCACACGGTCTCACCACGGAGTTTTAAAGTTGTCATAAAAAGATATTTAATAAGAAAACTGTTTTCAAATTCGGTGATTATCATGCCTTATGAATCTTTTAAAAACCAATAAGTAAACGTTCAAAACCTTTTCAAAGAAACAAAGTTTAATCTTTCAGAAATCTGAAACCTTTCCTTAAAAGAAAATCTCAATCAGAAACCAACCACACAATCAACAACACAATCATTAATTCAGCACCAAAATTCATTCTCAAATGTAGCACATCAGGACAAACACAGGCAAGACAGACAAGGAAAGCACAAGTAGGTAGCAGTTACAACAAATAGTTCAAGTAGCAGTTAAGAACAGTTTAGCAATTAGACAAACCCAAACAAGTTCAAACCCAAACAGAGCATACAAATGCATATGATGCATGCCTGTCCTATGGCTGATGAGGCTCTTCTGTCGGTTATCCAGCCAACCCAACAAGTCTGAATTGTCCTTAGACTGTCCCCCGTCGCGCATCCCCATGAGTCTATGCATAGATTTTACATTCATACATCATTCAAATCACTCACTAGGGGCTATCCATACCCGGGAATTTATACGTGTCCGGTCACCCTTACGACGTAGGGTCAACAGAGTATCGAGATCCAACCTGGAACACGTGATGGCAAGCCACGGTTCTTTACCCAGAGAACTCGTATCTCAGATAAACGTGCGGAAGCCACATATGTTTATTCATAATCATTCGTCCATCATCATTTCCGCATTTCATTAACATTTCATACCAAACCAATCATCATTCAAGCCATAAGTCACTTTTTATTTCTCAAATCTCTTCAAACTCATAATTCAACTTTCCTCAAAATCAATTTCCTTTTCAAGTCTTAGTCGCTTAATATAACATTTTACAAAACTTCCAAGAGACTTTCAATCATAACCGTAAAACGGAACTTTCTTTGAGAAGACACAAGACTTTAGGGAAGAATAACCTGCCTCACTTCTCAAACTCTTTAGAAATCCTCGGAATCATAATTACTCAAACTAAAATCATTTAAAATGGAGACTCAAAACCAAAACCAATGCATATAGGCCAAAAGTTCCGAACCAGTTTCAAAACCAACATTATTTAAGTCCAAAAAACCCAATTTCTTTTCATTCTTAAATCAGAAACTTTCCCAAAGGCTCGGATTTGTTTAGTTAAAATTTAAAGAATACTTCAAAAGTAATACGAAATTAAGTAATCAGAGCTCAATTTCCTTTAAAATCTGCTAAAACTCCTCCAAAGGTATTTCTTTGACCAAACCTCAAAACATAAGTCCCCTCATGTTTAACTCAAACTTAAAACATAAGCATTCCTTAAAAGATTAAACTTGAATCTCCTGTTTCTTAATAAATCAAGAACCAAACAACAGAACCTCTCAAATCCAGTCCTTTTCTAAATCATATCTTAAAACAAAATCTTAAATTTCATAAAATTTCGACAACATCTCCCCTAAAACTTGGACTTTGCCACCCGTTTCGGGTCCCAACCAAACCAGTATACAACCCCTTCCACGGGTTCAAAACCAAATCAGTTTAAAATCAGACTAATTTCGAAAATTCATATCCTTCTCATAATTCAAGAAATCAAATCCAAACTCAATCCATTTTCAATGAACCAAACTCGTTTTCCAAAATTGTAATGGAATATTTCAGCAACCAACCATGTAACCAAATCAAACAACAATCCAATATAACCACAAATACGTTCATCACAAAACAGCTCAGCAATATATAAGGCTTATATAACAACAAAAGCACATTTATCACATTAATATCCATTTATAACAACTCCAAATCATAAAACTAAGTTCTTTGAAAAAGCCCCTACCTCGACACGTTCAAACCACAATCCAAATGCCTAAAGAAATTCCTTTCCTCTCGACCCGAAATCAATGCAACTGAAACCTCAGCTCTGCTCGCTTCCTCAAAAGCAGAACAGCCTCAAACGTGACATGCGGCCCGGTTTCTAATTCCTAAAACATCAATATCGTGGAAACCTCAAAACACATATCAAAAAACCAAAGGCGAGGATCCCGGGGTAGAGACACTTACTGGAATAAAAGAACGACACGCCAACCACCCCAAACTTAACCGGCAGCAGCTCCGACAGCGGCCAGGGGCTTCAGTGGCTCAGCAACAACCTTAATTTTTGACATGCAAACCCATAAAGTTAACCCTACAACATCTATACATCAGAATCCTTAACCACAGGTAGCTAGAATAATTACAGAAGGAGCTTCAAGGCGCGGCAACTCACCGGAAAAAGAAGAATGACAGAAGTGGAGCAGCGGCTCCGATGGCGACCTCCGGCAGCGGCGATGGAGACAGCCTCACGGACGGCGGCGTGGTTTGGCGGTGGGCGGACCGGCGGCGACAGATTCGACGCGCGTCTCCTCTCTCCGTGGCTGAGCACCCTCGCGATTCTGTTTCCTCCCTCGCACATCCTTCTCTTGTGACAGAACAGTGGCGGTGACGGCATGGAGCACGGCACGGCGGTGGTGACAGAACCGGCCTTTCCTCTTTCGCGCATCTCTTCTTCGCGACGGGTTGACGGCGGCGCGAGCTTCTCCTTCTCTTCGCGGTTCTAGAGGCGGCCCGTGGACGAACCGGCAACCCGCGGCCTCCTCCTTCGCCGGCGCTCTCCCTCTCTCTCTTGGATCCACCCTCTTCTCTCGCAACCCTCACTCCATTTTCTTTCTTTTTCCTTCTTTCTGTTCTTTACTGTGTGTGTGGGTGAGTTGTGTGTGTGCACCGTGGGTGTGGGGTGAGTGGGGTGAGTGGGGTGAGGTTAGTGTATTGTTAGGGTTTGAGGTGGTGTGGGGTAGATTAGGAAATTTAAATAAAAATAGGGATAATAATGTAATTTTATAAAATAAATAAAAATAGAATAATAATTGAAAATCAAATTAAATATAGAGTATTTATCTCAAAAATACCTTTTAAATATAATTTTTAAATTATTTTCATTCAAATACTAAATTAACAAAAATTGGAGATAAGTAATTTAATTCTTCTTTATTTATAAAGTAAGGTTAGAAATCTAAATATTTAAAAGTAAGATATATAAAATATTTACTATTTATTTATTTTATTTTATAAGAATTCTAAATAATAAATAAGAATTTACTCAATTGATGTATAAAAATCTCTAAAAATATGATTTTAAATAAATATAATAGACCATAAATATTTAATTAATAATTTTTTAAAATTAGGAGTCTTACAGAATATACCTATTAAAAAGATGTGTCAAATTTAAATTTATTTGGGTTTAAAAAAATGAACGAGAATAAAAATATTTAAAATATAAATATAAAATTATAAATTAATTTTATAATCATAATATATTTAAATGTATTTAGTAAGAAAATACGACAAATTTAAATTTATTTGAAGAAATTTTTACTAATTAGTACGAGAGATTAAGAAAGAAAGAGTAGCATAGTCTTATAGTATGCATAAAAAAATTAAATAATATAGTAGTAAAACTATTAATATGTTTAAGTTGTCAAATTTTAATATTTGTAACTAAAATTTTTTATAAGTATTATTATAATACTTTTAATATATATTTATTGTATTTTATTAATATTTTATGCTTTAATTAAATAATTATAGTTAAGATTTTTTTAATTTTTTCTTAAAAGATAATTAGTTAATTTTTAGGTAAGTAAAATTACTAATATAAAATTATTAAAAAAATATAATTTAAATATAATATAAAAAAATTTAAATATTAATTTTTATATAATAAGAATAAATATTCTGCAGGAACTTTGGCTTGGAATTATATGTGTCCTTGTCGTTCAAGTACTTGGTCTGATAATCATAACTGTACGGATTGATTGGAAGAAAGAGGTGTCTACTCTTTTGTCTTTTTAGTTTTTCTTTCAAATTTTAGTTTTGCGTATTAATTACTGAAATGGTTAAATTTATTTCTTTTTGTAGGCAAGGATAACTAGCGAAAGAGTTAATAATTTAGGACAGACAAATATTGAAAGATTTAATAATTCATTTATCTAAAAGTTTGAGTTTATAGTATGTTACTTGTTTTTTTAGTTTTTTCATGTAATCAATTTTGTGTAAGTGATAATTTTGAACATACATTTATTTATTTATTTATATAAAAATTGAGTTTATAGCATATTATTTTTTTTATTTATATAAGGCGAGATTCAAATTCTCGACATTTGTTTAAGTAAATTAGTGATCTAACTACTAGATTAATACAACTTGATTGCAATATAAAAATAATAAAATTCACATAAAATTTTTTTTTATCATGTTAGTCAATTAAATTTAATATCTATTATTACTCAATTAAATTAAAAAATAACGGTTATATATAATTAACTTTTACATAAAATTATAATAATAACAATTTTTTAGTTACAAATACTCAAAATATATATTATTAGACCTACTTAATCATATTATTAATTTTTTTAAGAAAAGAGGGTTAATATGAATACCCCAAACAGAACAAACAAAACAAGACTAATCAGCTCTTCTTAGGTTTGGTTTGATAAAATTTTTTGAAAAGGTGGTTGTGTTTTTTAAAAACTCAAGTTTTTCATTTTATATTTGGTAAATAAAAAAGATCATATGCTTGTGTTTGCAGATTTTAAAAGATTAGGGTATTTTGAAAGTACCTAAGATAAAACTTTTTTAAAATTGGCTTGTACTTTTCAAAATTTAAAAGTCTAATATAACCTCATATGTTAACTAATTTTTAAATTTAATGCTTACATTTATGTTTATTATAATATTTTTAAATTCTAAAAACTATTTTACCAAATGCAATTATTATTACTTGTGTTTATTAAAACTAGTTTTAATTTGATTTACCAAATATAAATATTACGATTTTTAAAAAATTATTTTTTAAAAATTAACTTTACTCTTAGAAAATAAAAATTTTAGTGAGCCTTATTCTAAGAGTTCCACGAGAATAAGAAAGTAGAGCATGTGTCAGAAGGTGGCCTCTTAAACAAATGAAGACCTATGGGGAGCTCCTGACCATTTTTAGCCAAGGTGTCGGCTACAACATTAGCTTCTCTAAGAATATGGATCCACTCCACCTTCTGAAAACGTCTCTCCAAGATTGCTGTGTCTTCCAACAGTGGTTTGCACAGATGAGAGGCTGGACACCCATCTTTAATAAACTTAATGGAAAGACCAAGAATCAGATTCAACAATAAGGTGTTGGAAATTATGTGTATTAGCAATCTGAAGGCCTTCAACAATCTCCCAAAGCTCGGCATGAGTGATGGAACAACTTTTCAAATTACACAAAAATCTAACAATATATCTGCCCAAGTGATTTCGGAACACCCCCACAGGCCGTACTATTATTGGAGGAGAGGAAAGAACCATCCACATTAAGCTTCACACAATCTTGGTGGAAAGACCTAACATATGAGCTGTCCGGAGCTTCTTGTAGCAGAATTTCGTTTGAAGTTATTCTTCAATGCAGTTTGAATGTCTTCAAACCGAGCTTGAATAGTACTAACAGTTGCAACGGGGAGAAAACTCTTTCCTTCAAAGATGAGGAGATTTCTATATATATAGTACCACAAAGAAGAAGCTGCAACACCAAGTCGGCAATTCCAATCACTCTTCGCTGAGAGATTACTAATGAGTCAATCTCTAGCATTAAGGTTGTAAAAGTTTTGAACAAACTGATGCGAATGAAGTAGATTCCATACTTGTTCGTTACTGTGGGATCTCGAGTGCTCGGTGGATCGGATGGTGATGAGGTTAGAGAGGGAAACCCCGGTTGATCTGGAGCGGGCGTTTGAGGTGTGCTTAGTGAGTTGATGGTGCCGGAGGAAAGAAGGACGAGGGGGGTGGCCTCCTGCAAGGACACTCCAATGGTCAAGTTAATGTCCGTATGAGGGGATGGCCAAATTAGGTAAGATATGACATACCTTGGGGGGAGAGCTGTCCTCTCCCCTTATATACTGTGCAGGGCGGGCCTATGGATGACCTAGCCCACTGGCCAAGGAGCTTCTATGAGCTGTCCTAGTCCACGTGGGAGGAACAGGTCGTTCCAGACTTCGGGTCGGGGACTCGGGGGCGGCCCCAAAGATACCGACCCGACTGGTGACCTGGGTCGTACGGAGTGTAAACCGGGCGTGCCCCGGGTCAGGTGTTGGAAACCGACCCGTCGGACTCTTCCTTTCGTGAGGGATGGCTTGGGCCTAGGTCAGGGGTGGTGCCCCAACCCGACGACTAGTTGGGCTGGACTCTGGTCTGTAACAGTGCCCCCAACGCGCCAGCCTTGAGGTTTGGGGCTCGTGGCTGGACGCATTTGTCCTACTCACCGAGATGGGATGTGCTCTTCTTATCGGGAGCTCGTTGATAGCGTTTCATGTTTCTCACGCGTGGTCATCTCGTCTCTGACGCTGCCTCCTTGGCATCTGTTCTGGGCATTAAATGCCCATCATTTCGTGATTTGAAATTTGTGTGAAATGACAGGTATGCCCCTGCCTTTTGGCGCTTCTTCCTTGACGGTTACACTCTTCGCCCCCTTTTTTATTTTCACAACCTCCTCATTTCCCCATTCTTCTTTTTTCCCTCTTCTGTTTCCTTAAACTGCTGCTGTTTCTACTCTCTTCTTTTGCTGCTGATTCGATTCCATTCGCGCTTCCAGATTTCTTTCTTTCTTTCGGATTCCTTCCTCAACTTCTGCATTTTTCTGGTACGTTGTTTATGGTTTTCATTGCTTTTTGGTTTTCTTTTGGTATTCCTTTTGTGCTTTTTCCGTGCGTTTTTCCCTATGCATGCCTGGGTTTTTATTTGCTTTTGCTGCTTCTTCTTTTAGAGGGGGCGCCACTGGGTTTTTCTTAGGTTTTGCTTGAGTTCTGGGTTAGTGTAGGGGTACCTAGGGGTGGTTTAGGGAGTTGTAGTTTGTTTATACTGCTTTTAGGGTTCTCGACCTCCCGTTCTAACTAAGTGGTGCCCCCGCTGTAGGTATGGCTGACCGCCCTGTGCTCCCGAACATGGCTCAGCAGCCGCAAGCCGATTTTGTCGATCACTACGCCTGGGTTACTTCCGATGTGAAGGACGCCCCTTCTAAGGTCACCCGTGAGAGCCTCCAGGATCTTCGCCAGGCCGGGCTATTGTGCGGAGGAGGACCCGAGGAGGCATTGTACCAGGTTTACGTTCCTGCTGATCGGGAGCGTGTTTGTCAAAAGAACTTGGCCTCCCCTCGAGTTGTTGATTGGTTGTGGGTTTATAAACCCATGTTCAAAACCTTGGGAGTTCGCCTTCCCTTCTCTTCCTTCATCATGGGTTTGCTAAATCGGTGCGATGTTGCTCCGTCACAGCTGCACCCGAATAGCTGGGCTACTATTCGCTATTTTGAAATGGTTTGCGAATATCTGAAGATCTCGGTATCTACAACCTTGCGAGGTGGATCTATCGTAGTCTTCTTCGTGCTGCTGCTATCACTAAGAAGGTGGAGCCTGTCTTGGGAAATATTCATTCTATGGAAGGGAAGCTTCGAAACTCCCAGAAGGATTTAACTGATTCGAGGTCCCGGGAGGAGTCTCTGAAGAAGAAGTTATCTGAGCAGGAGGAGAAAGCCAAGGAAGATGCCAAGGAAATCAATAGGTTCGTGGAGCGGGACATCACCTTGATGAAGGATTTGAACACTTCCCGTGGTGAGACCGCTGCTGTCGAGAAAAAGATCAAAGACTTGGAGGAAAAGCTGAAACTGGCGGAGAGCTCGGCAACGACTGCCCGTCAGGAAGCAGCCTCTCTGAAGAAGAAAAATAAGGAGATTGCTAAGGGGCCCGGGAGGCCGTGAAGCTGACTGAGGAGGGGATTAAGCTTCAGGTTGCTGTGCTATCTCCCGACCTCGACCTTTCTCAAGTGGGCACTATCAAGAATGTTGAGGACGGGAAGATTGTTAACATCCTCAAGCCTTGAGATGGATTCTTCTTCTTTTCAGCTTTTATACTCCTTGCCTCTATTCTTGTAATTTTGCTTTTTGCTTTTGGGCCTTTTAAGGCGCCTTTGGTTGTAATGAATATTTTGATACTTTGTTTTAATTGAGCCGTTTTATGATAATTGTTCGCTTGCTCGGGCCGTCGTAGCTTTTGCCTACTTTATTGATTTTGCTTATCCAGGCCGTCGTGGCCTTTTAATTAAGTCGTTTTATGATAATTGTTTGCTTGCTCGGGCCGTCGTGGCTTTTGCCTACTTTATTGATTTTGCTTATCCGGGCCGTCGTAGCCTTTTGGTTTATCGCTTTTATGGTATTTACCGTTTTAATCATTTGTTGCTTTTTTACCTTTGGGTCCCTTTGGTTCCCAGGGTGATCAGTCCCGGATTTTCGTTAGATCGACCGCTCGTAGTTTTTGTCGTTTCGTCGTATTTGGCGAAAATCTTGCAAAAGACAGAGTTGTTATATATGTATATGTAGAACTTAAAATAAAGGGGTAATGTGATACATAATTAAAGAAAATGGAAACGAAGGAAAATGGAAAAAATTAAAGTGGATGTGAAGGGGTCTTCAGCCCGTCAGGTCGCTTTTTCCTATGAGTAAAATCTTTTTAGGTTTGCCATGTTCCATGTCCTCGGCACCTCGCTTCCATCTAGCTTTTCTAGCTTATATGCACTCTTTCCGAGGACTTCTCTGACCCTGTAAGGTCTTTCCCAATTTGCGTCCAACTTGCCTTCTCCTAGGGTTGGCGGCCCTATGTCGTTACGTCGTAAGACTAGGTCGCCTTCCCCGAGGCTTCTCCTTAGCACTTTGCCGTTGTATCTTAGGGCTATCCTTTGCTTGATTGCTGTCTCTATCAGGTGTGCCATTTGTCTTGTTTCGTCAACTAGGTCTTTCTCATTGCCTCGTTTCCTTCCCCAAGAAGTAATCTTGGACTCGGCTCCCCTATTTCGACTGGGATGACCGCGTCGACCCCGTATGTGAGTCGGAATGGGGTTTCGCCGGTAGATGACTGGAGAGAGGTTCTGTAAGACCATAAGACTGAGGCTAGCTCGTCTGCCCATGAGCCCTTCTTCCCTTCGAGTCGCTTCTTTAGCCCTTTTAGGATAACTTTGTTGGCTGCTTCTACCTGTCCGTTGCTTTGAGGGTGCTCAACTGAGAAGAACATTTGCTTGATCCCTAGTCCTGAGAGGAATTCTTTAAATTTTTTGTCAGTGAATTGTGCCCCATTATCTGATATGACAAGACTCCGGGATTCCGAACCTGGTGACCACTTGCCTCCACATGAATTTTTGACAGTGGCTGAGGATATGCTGGCTAGTGATTATGCCTCTACCCATTTGGTGTAGTAGTCTATAGCTACTATCAAGTATTTCACTTGTCCTAGCCTGAGTGGGAATGGCCCCAAGATGTCGACTCCCCATTGGGCGAAAGGTCGGGGTGCCATCATCAAGCTAAGTTCCTCATGTGGAGCTTTGTGGAAGTTGGCATTTTCTTGGCATTTGTTGCATTTCCTGACGAACCCCTGAGCGTCCGACATCATCGTGGGCCAGTAATACCCTGCTCGGATGATCTTCCTTGCCGGCGACCTTCCTCCAATATGGTGACCACAACACCCCTCATGGACTTCGCTTAGGACGTAGTCTGTCTGGTCGGGGCGTAGGCATTTGAGCAAGGGTTGGTGGAGCCCTCGCTTGTACAACTGCCCTTGTATGATCACATATTTGGGGGCTTCCCTCCTGGTGGCTTGGGCTTCCTTCTCGTCTTGGGGTATTTCACCGTGTTCCAAGTATCAGAAGATATGGTCTATCCATCAGGTGGGGCTTGGGGTCTGGGTTGCACATAAGATGATTGCTGGTTCAGTTGCCAGTCCTTGGATTAGAGACCTGTTCCCTGTCCCAGGCTTGGTGCTCGCTAGCTTGGAGAGGAGGTCTGCTCGGGCGTTCCTTTCCCTAGGAACATGCTGGATTATGACTTCCTCGAAGTTTTTGCACAACTCTTTTACCTTTTCTAGGTATTTTTGTAGTAGTGTGTCCCTGGCCTGGTAGCTGCCGTTTATCTGGGATGTGACGATCTGGGAGTCACTACTAACTTCTACCCTAGATGCTCCAACTTCTTTAGCTAGGATTATCCCTCCTATCAGTGCTTCGTATTCTGCCTGGTTGTTGAAGACGGGAAAATCAAACTTGATCGACTACTCATAAGCTACCCCTGTCGAGTTCTCGAGAATGATCCCGGCCCCTCCGGACGTTTGGTTGGATGCTCCATCAACTTGGGCTTCCACCGTGTGTTCGGTATGTCGGGTGCCTCTCCTGTGACCTCCATCAGGAAATTTACCATTGCTTGGGCTTTGATTGCTTGCCTGGCTCGTATTGCAAATCATTTGGGACAGCTCTACTGCCCATGCCATCATCCTCCCTGCGAGGTTGGGTTTTGGAGAGCTTGTCGAATGGCCTGGTTGGTTCTTAGGATGATCTCATGCCCTTGGAAGTATTGTTTGAGTCTTCTTGATGAGGTTAGCAGGGCATAAGCCAGCTTTTTCAGCTTGGTGTACTTCAACTCCGCCCCTTGGAGTCCTTTGCTGATGATGTATATTGGGTGCTGGGTCTTATCTTCTTCTCGGACAAGAACCGCCGCCATGGCCTGTGTGGTCACTGCTAGGTATAGGTACAGAGGTTCTCCTTCTCTTGGTTTGCTGAGCACGGGTGATTCTGAAAGTATCTTTTTGAAATGGCTGAATGCTTCTTCGCATGCCGGGATCCACTCGAAGGCGATTCCTTTCTTCATTAGGTCGAAGAATGGGAGGGCCTTTTCCACCGAAGCTTCGAGGAACCGGGATAGAACTGTAAGCTTCCCGGTGAGTCGCTGCACATCTTTGACACACTCTGGGCTTGTCATTTTGAGGATGGCTTCACATTTGTTTGGGTTAGCTTCTACCCCCCGTTGTGTTATCATGAAACCTAGGAACTTTTAGGCCTCCATAGCAAAGCGCACTTGAGTGGATTGAGCCTCATTTTGAATTTCCTTAGCGCTTCGAAGACAGCTTGGAGGTCGTCTATAAGGCTACTTGGCTCTGCTGTTTTTACCAAGATGTCATCGACGTAAACCTCTACTGTCTTGCCGATGAGGTCATGGAAGACTCTGCTCATTAGTCTTTGGTAGGTGGCCCCGCGTTCTTCAATCCAAATGGCATTACCTTGTAACAATAAGTGCCTCCTGGTGTTATGAACGCCGTCTTCTCCTCATCAGGCCGGTGCATCGGGATCTGATTATAGCCGGAGTACGCGTCCATGAAACTGAGAAAATGATATCCTGCCGCCGAGTCTACCAAGGTGTCGATGTTGGGGAGGGGGAAAGAGTCTTTAGGACATGCTTTGTTTAGGTCGGAATAGTCAACACACATTCTCCATCTTCCACTAGCTTTTTTGACCAGGACGACGTTGGATAGCCATGTCGAGTATTTGAGCTCTTTGATGAACTCGGCTTCAAGTAGCTCGGCTGTTTGTTTGGCGACCTCATGGGCCCTTTCTTGGGACATTTTCCTTCGTCGCTGTGCTACTAGCTTTGTGTCTGGTTGACGGCTAGTCGGTGGGACATGACCTCGGGATCCAGCCCGGCATGTCTGATGGCGTCCACGCAAGAGGTTGCCGTTTGCCCTTACGACCTCCATGAGGGGGCCTTTGAGTTCATGGGGCAGATTTTTGTTTACGAAGGTAAACTGTTCTGCCGACTTCCCTATTTGGAACTTCTCCATGTCCCCTCTGGTTTTGGTCTCGGCTTGTCTTCTATCCTTACATCCAGGTCTGCCAAAACACGCCGGCTACCTTTTTAGACTCTTTTCTTAGGGAGAGATGGCATTGTTGCAGGCAATCGCCGCTTCCAAGTCTCCCCTAATGGAGCCAACAGCTCCTTTGTCCGTCACGAACTTCATTGTTAGGAATTTAGTACATATCACAGCTGAAAATTCGTTGATAGTCTTTCTTCCTAGAATGATGTTGTAGGCCGTGGAGTCTCTGAGGACTACGAAGTCTGCCATAACTGACCTCCTAGTGTCACTGGCTCCGAGGCAGATTGGGAGAGAATCGTCCCGTCGGTTTTATATAGTTGTCGCCTAACCCCATGACCCGTGTTGATGGCTCTTGAGGTCGGATTCCCTGAGTCCATGGCGTCAAACACGTTCCTGAATAGGATGTTGGAGTCAACTCCAGTATCGACAAGGATTCGCCTGACTAACCCGGTCCCGACCATTGCCGTGATCACCATGGGGTTTTCGGGGAGATTGTGAAACCACTGATCTTCTGGGCCGAAGGATATCACGGGAGGTCTTCCTCTTGAGGCGATGGGTCTCCTGTCGAGATTGAAAGGATCCGGGTATCCTTTTTACTGCCGACTGGATTTGGGGGGGGGGGGATATCACATCCATCACAACGTTAACCATAAAAGTTGGGGTTGTCGGTGTTCCCTGTGGGCCTTGTCTAGCCTTGACGGTTCGGCTACGGTCTTCTTCTGAGCACTCACGTTCCCGTCTCCTTGGTTCTCGAATAAGTCGGGAGAACTCACTCAATTTTCCTTCCGGATGGCCTACTCTAGAGCATCTTTGAGGTCAAAATAGTCTTGTGTCTTGTGACCAAAGCCCTTGTGATAATCGTAGTAGAGGCTTTTGTTACCCCCCATTTTCTCTTTTAGAGGTCTGGGTCTGGATAGGATTCTCTTGTCCACAATTTGCTGGTAGACTTCCACTATGGGCGCCGTGAGTGGCGTGTAGTTGGTGAATCTTCCTACCCATGGGGTTGCTTGGCTAGGATGCATCCTGGGAGTTTTTCTGTATCTGTCGACCTGGGGGCCTGCCGAGCTGGGGGGTTAGCGAGCTGCCGTTTATTAGCTGCTACAACCTGACTAACTTTCTCATCATTGATGTATTCCTTGGCCACTCTTTGAATTTTCTGCATGGTCCATACAGGCTAGTTGTGAAGGTGCTTCCTAAAGTCCTCGTTTAGCAGGCGTTTGTTAGGCAAAGACTGGTGACCGAGTCCGTAAGGCCGTCGATCTTTAAGCATTCATCGTTGAATCTGGTCCAGGAACTTTTGTCGGCTCTCCAGGTTTGTAACCCTAATGGTTAATTGCTTTGCTGGTATGGTGTCTGCCAGCTAGAAAGCTTGGGGTGTGCGGGTGGAGGCTGGGATGGTGCCTGCCTGTGGGAGGCGTGCGGTTGAAGCCGTAGGTGGGGATGCTTGAGGCGTGCTTCGGAACCGGACCTTGAGGATCGAAGGGGGTGGAAGGGGGTGGCTCCCATTGATGATCGGGTTCCTACTGTCTCTTGGCCTTCCTTCTTTGGGACCCCCGTGGCTCTCGACCCTGTCCTGGTGAGGTCAAGAGGTCGCCTGGCAGCGTGTCTCAGTCGCGCTTTGTTGGGCTCCTTTCTGGCTCTCATGTCTTCGGAGCGTGGAGCGGGTTGCGAGATCGGCTGGCGGTCGCCGCGGGAGTGGCTGACGTCTCCGGGGGATTCGGCTCCTCAGTGCTAGCTCCGTTCAAGGTTTTGTACTCTGTGTCTGAGTTCCTGCATGATCTTGGCGTATCGCTCCCGTCCCCGCCGAAGGGACGCCTTTTGGGGGTTTTGGTGTAGATCTGTTGGTTAGGCTGAACAGAGGACCGCGGGTGTCCGTCGCACAGCCGTCAAACTTCGCCCTACTCAGGCGGGCCCTCCTCCTCGCGAAGCTCTTTTTCTGACGTGGGAAGTCGCGTCCATGTCTACTCCAGGGTCCCCACAGATGACGCCAATGTTCGTTACCGTGGGATCTCGAGTGCTCGGTGGATCGGGTGGTGATGAAAAGGTTAGAGAGGGAAACCCCGGGTTGATCTGGAACGGGCGTTTGAGGTGTGCTCAGTGGGTTGATGGTGCCGGAGGAGAGGAGGACGAGGGGGTGGCTTCCTACAAGGGCACTCCGACGGTCAAGTTAGTGTCCGTACAAGGGGATAGCCAAATTAGGTAAGATGTGACGTACCTTGGGGAGAGAGCTGTCCTCTCCCTTATATACTGTGCAGGGCGGGCCCATGGATAACCTAGCCCACTGGCCAAGGAGCTTCTATGAGCTGTCCTAGTCCACGTGGGAGGAACAGGTCGTTCCAGACTTTGGATCGGGGACTCGGGGGTGGCCCCAAGGATACCGACCCGACTGGTGACCTGGGTCGTACGGAGTGTAAGCCGAGCGTGCCCCCGGTTGGGTGTTGGAAACCGACCCGTCGGTGG
>NC_092049.1:1772837-1875039 GCF_003086295.3 Arachis hypogaea | reverse complement strand
AACTTAAATTAAATTTCAGATTACCTTGAAGTGTGGACATCCAAAAAATAACCGGTTAGGGTTCAGCTCTGTTGAAGAGAGAAACAAAATAGCATGCGTCCCACACCGACATCGTGGAGCAATGAACTTCTTCTTATTCGGTGCAACAACACTTCCTACAGATACACTTATAGGACTTCTGCCTTCATCTTTAAAAACTTCTCTTCCACTCCCACCAATAGAACTCGACGGTGGTTCGTTGCTGCTGCTCATGGCTCTGTTAGGGTTTTCTTCTAAATGTGAAGGCTAGGGGAAGGGGTTTCATGGAAACCCACCTTTTCAAAAGCAACTGAAACTTTGCTTCCCACTCAAACGACGTCGTTTATATGGTGACTGGGTAGGACAAATTAGCCCCTGTCCATCTCAACACTGACTGAACACATCATCCACCTCATATGACAGGTCACGCACCGAACGAGCCAGCTCAGCGTTTTTCGTCATGTCTCGGCGGAGAAAAACGCATGGGGACCGCCTTGTGTGACGAAAATCGGGGACAGAAACCGAACTGGATCGATTTTATTTTGAGGGTCGCGTTGTTATTTCTTGAAAATGGACAGGGGTCGGGTTGATACTTCACTCTAAAAGTTAATTTCAACAATCAAAAGCTCTTTATTTTAATAGTATCTCTTTCGATCAAGAGTAAAGAGTGTCTGGCTAATTTATTTTGCTTAGAATATACGTGAATATCTAGACTAAATATTTAGTATTCATTTTATTCAAAGCAAATAAATAAGTTGTTTACTAAATACAAAAGTTTTTGGTCATTTATAAAAAATATAATATTTATTAACTATTTTTATCGCATTTAAATCATTCAAGATAGTCACCAAAAAAAAAAAATCATTCAAGATAATATCTGTTAAAAATCTTTTTGTAACATAATTTTAAGAAAATCTATTGGGATGAAATGTGTATTTATTTATTTTTTTCAAATTTCAAATCGACTTTTCCCGCTCAGCTATTTATCAACGTTTTCATATCTCTCGTACAAATTTTATTTAAAAGAGAATTCATTAAAAAATAGCCACAACCAAACGGGAACTTAAAGGAAGTAGAAACTGCGATCTGGTGCTTAACGCCTCCGCCACCTCTCTGGTGCTTGTGCTTCTGCTCCGCCGTCGCCTCCTCTCGACCCTTGCCCTCCTCTGCTTCTGCTCCACTAGCTCTGCTCTCTTCCTCTCCCTCAACGGTCAGCAACGTTTTCAAATTTTTTCCTTTCTGTTCATCCACGCTCTGCTGAAACTCGGTTCGGCGAAATTCAATTCAACAATGACCGTCGAGAACTACCGTCATCGAGCTCGTCGGCGAGGGTTCCTTCGGGAAAGTCTATAAAGGGAGGCGCAAACATTCCGGTCAGGTATTCTCTCTTCCCATTTCTCTTCTTCATCTCACAGAAAAAGAAGGTTTCCCTCTTCTTTTCATCTCTAATTCTCCGTTGGTTTCTTGGTGAACTAGACTGTTGCGATGAAGTTCATAATGAAGACGGTAAACAAAATGATATCCACAACCTCAGCAAGAATCGAGGTAATTTGTACCCTATTTCTACTCATGTTGAAGGTATTCAGTTTCGCAGTAATTGAGGTTGGATGCAAAGGCTTTATGTTCTTCGTTATTTGAATTTTTTGATTCACTGTATAGTACGATGAATATCGAAAGTAATTGGATCAAAGAGAATTTGGAGTGTGATTGCGTGGACAACTTTTTTTTTCTTTTATCCCCCTTTTAAAATATATCCTTCTAATATATTCGTTAAAACAAATTTGCTATTGTTTGAATGTAAGAATTCTTAAGAATAAACATTTATTATTTTAACTAGCTTCACATATATTCTTATTACTTTACTATTATATATATTTAATTGTTAAAAATAGTTCCTATTAATATGTTAATTTACTATTTACTTATATATTATGCCAGAAAGAGTGAACTTATGCAGCAAGCATGTTGAATGAGAGTAGAGAAGCTATTCATTACTGTTGTTCCATCCACTCTGATAAATAAAAGATAAAATAATTTCACATATTGGGATGGCATTAATCATGTCAAATGTTATGTGTTTTTCCATGAGAGAAAGTATAAAATGTTTAAATCTAACTTCTCATTTTAATATTCCAAAGATGTTATCCTGTCAATGTCTCTTCCTCTTTTTTGGTATCCAAAGACTGGCAAGCATCCTCATAAGCTCTTGTTCCTGTTTTGTCTACTGCCAGTTTTGTTTATTTTGCAATTCGGTATAACGACACTCTTTAAAAGCTAAAAGGCCAACTAGAGCAAACTCTGATTTCCTCAAAGCTAAAAAGAAGTCCTAGTGGCATTATCCAAACAAGCCATAAATGTAAAATGTGATGCATGTGTTGCATGCATGAATCTGATAGCAGTTAATATCAGTTTCTGCTCAATGATTATGTAGACTCAGTTGAGTAATGTATATACTGTGCATCCATTTCAAACTGCTGTTCTGCATATCTGAGGTCTAGCTTAAGGTATTGGGGATACATATGGAAGAAACTATTACAAAAATCCATGAACAGATTTTGTTATTGTTTGTTTCTTGGCATATTCCTGCTGTTACTAATTACTTATAGACATATTTTGCTGAATTTTGAGATTGCAGATCTTAAGAAAGTTGAAGCATGAAACTTATCAGATGCTTGATTCATTTGAAAGTCCACAGAGTTTTGTGTTGTCAGAATTTGCTCAAGTAGCATCTGTATTTTCTCTCATGTTTTGCAGTTCAATGTTTAACTAGCGCTGGACCTGAAGTATTATTATATCTTTTAATGTTATCCTTTCAAAAATGACGACGCTTGAATCTTGAATAATGGAACCAGCCAATATGATTGATTAGAAAATTGTCATTCTGATTATGTTTTTTTATACTACAGGGAGAGCTATTTGAGATTCTTGAGGATGATAAGTGCCTTCCTGAAGAACAAGTTCAAGCATTGCAAAACAACTGGTATTTTCTGTATATTTATTTTTTTTTATTTCTTTCTTTCTTGCTTGCTTTCCTTATTTTATTGATTTCCGGATGAAGAGTTTTGGTTCACAAGACCAATAACCGCATTACGTTTTTTGGTTGGATTATGCAGGTAAAAGCGTTACATTATTTGCATTCCAACCGAATCATCCATCGTGATATGAAGCCGCAGAATATTCTCATTGGTGCTGGATCTGTTGTCAAGGTTGGTTGACTGATTGTATGTTTGTTCCTGTGATGAAACACAAGTCAGAATTTAATCATGATCTTCATCTTGCCTGTTACAGCAGAATTTGCGCAGTATTAAATGGAATTTTTCATCTTTCTGATAAGTACAAAACTGCAACATACACTGTTTATAGACTGCATATATTTGTAACCTTCAAGTAGCCACCTTCTTGTTTTAGCCATTTTTCAACTTTACATGAAGTTTAACATGTAAAACTTAAAACACCCCTAAGTTCAGGTTATTGAAAACATGTTAGATTCTGTTTTATTTAATGTCTCATAATCCTGTAAGTGGTCTAATTTTAGTCTTAGAAGTTCTCTCTCTTAAGGCAGCTGGGGTGGGGGTGGGTCGGTTGATGTGATCTAAAATGAACTTATATATGAAAATTGAAAATGGTTGAAACAGAGGGAGTTGCTTAGAATTTAACCTATTTGTTATTCTGACCTTCTGATGTTATGGCTTCATTTTCTATAATTAAGTACAGTTGGCTCAAACCTAATTTGTCTTTTTCTCATGAATCTGTGATAGCTATGCGATTTTTGGTTTTGCACGAGCAATGTCCACAAATACAGTTGTCTTGCGATCCATAAAAGGTTTGGTTTATGAGAGCTGATTATGTTGTTAAATAGCTGTTTGTTCTAGAAAGTGATTGCAGTACTATCTACATGTTTTTTTTAACAGTTTTAGTGTTACAGGAACTCCTCTATACATGGCTCCAGAGCTTGTACGGGAACAACCTTACACCCACACTGTTGATTTATGGTCTCTCGGTGTTATATTGTAAGTTAAAGATCTGGTGCAAACAATAGACTTCATATTTAATTATTCTTTTACTTTGTGTAGATTTTTTGCTACATTTGAATCTGAGTATCTGACATAATATTTGATATTAGGTTAGATATCTCTGCATGATTTAAGTTGGTCATTTTTATTTTGTAAGATATATCACAGGAAATTAAATCCACAATCCTTAAAAGTTAAAAAGAGAAAAAGGTTGCCATGCATTTGTCCATGTTATTCTTTTATCTTTTGCATTCTTTTGCTAGCCCAGTTGATTACCTATTTGTTAGAAAATACTCATCAAAATAGCCAATGGATTCACCAAAATTACTCATTTTAAGTAGTCAGTTCTCTTCTTGTTCGTTTGAGCAAGAGGGATATTTTGTATTATCTTTTTTGTCCTTTCTAGTTGTCATATGTTTCTATTTTTCTAATTTCTAATTTTGAAGAAATTTCTAGCTTCAATCTAGCAATTCTTGTTCAGTTTTACTTTCCCTTTTTCAAAGTGTGACATTTCTCTTTGAGCTTTTTTAAGTCTCTTTTTCAGCATGTAAAAAGGTGGGTTATGATAACCTGTATTGTTGAGCAGCAATTTCCAATCCTTATCGTTTCTATTCACCTTAAGCTGAAGCCAGTATTTTGTGTGTCTAACAGATATGAGTTGTATGTTGGCCAACCTCCTTTTTACACAATTCTGTGTATGCTCTCATCAGACACATTGTCAAGGTACATTTCTCTAATACTTTAAATTTGTTATGCAATTTCTTGTATGCTGTATTAAATGTGGATTAATTGCTCATTCAATAATCCAGGATCCAGTTAAATATCCAGAGAGCATGAGTCCCAGTTTCAAAAGCTTTTTGAAGGGCCTGCTAAACAAGGTAGCTAACTTGTGAATATTCCTCATCCACTGTATATATATATACATACATAAAATAACATACAAATTCTTTGATTTCTAATATTATTCTGAGCAGGCACCTGAAAGTCGTTTAACTTGGCCTGCACTTCTTGAACACCCATTTGTTAAAGAGACTTCTGATGAACTTGAAGACAGGGTACCTAATTCATCTTTATTTCAGTGGTATTTCCATAGTGGGCAAGTTGTTCCTTGTTAATTTAGTAAAATATTCACTGAACTTGTCTTAGGCATTGTGTGAGATTACCGGCTCACCTGGGGACTGTGATGCTGCAAGGAGGACCATTCAAAATTCAACAGGTCAAGCTTCTAATTAAACTGTTAGTTGATTGTGGACACTTTACTAATTAGTGCACAAGAAATGGTTTTTCAACTGAGTTCACAAATAAATTAGATTTTGGTATATAGGTGTTGGATGTTTTAATTTAAATGTCATACATCAATATTTCACTTGCTAAACTGAAATCCACTCTTAATTACAATTTACATAAGAAACCGCATATTTTTTCGAGTCAAAATTATATGTTAAAATAATGTAATATAAACTGGTAGTGTGTATTACCAAGTATCTACTACATTAGCCTTCACTTATTTTTCCCTTTATTTAATTATCTATTTATTTTGCTTCCTTATTAGTTTAATTTGTCACAGGTTGTAACTATCCCAAGTCTGGTTTGTTGGAGCATAATTCTTCTCCACTTGAGAATAAAGCTCTGTTAAAGAGCCCTAAACCAGACAAGGAGAATTCATTAGTTCCTGATGAGTCCCCTGGAATCTCAAATCAATCTGCTATAATAGAGTCAGGTAATTTTTTGATTTCATACACTGTTTATTCTATGAAACTATTTCTTTGCCTCTTGTGACTACCATTGTTTTGTAATCTTTCACAAACTCAGGTTTAATTTTACTTTGAAATTCCTTTTGGTTGAGATGCCTTTTTTTGTGTGTGTAAATCATATTGATTTACCACAGAATTAGCTGATTAGGTGATATTATACATAATAAAATTGGGATAATGCTCATTGTTAATGGACGATCAGATGATAACTTATGATCATATGTGGAAAAGACCTACATTTGTTTGGGCAAAGAAGATAAATTAATGGGAGAGTAGCCTAAAAGTTAAAGTTTAGGAAGATGTAGGAACTCTAAAGATATAATCAAATCATTTGTTTGTGAACACAAATAAAAAGGTTTAATTACTCTTCAACACCAAAAAATGTGTTAAAGTGCTACTTCTATACACTGTAACAAAAACATCACAGTATATATTGAAAATTTTGAATGCACTTGATCTATTCCTATAGTGTAAGAGTTTGGTACCACAATATTATGTTTAGGCAATAACAGCAGAATAATAAGAGTATAAGAAAGGAAATATAGAATTATGGAAGAGAGAGTAGAAGGAAGAATAGAAGAGAGAGTAGATAAATTCTAGTAGAAAGTTATTATTAGAAAACTAAAACAGTTAAGCTTTCAATACATTTATTATTCACGTTCTTTTGAATTTATCCAGTATGAGTAACTTAAAATTTTAATATTTGATACTCGAGGCCAATTTGGAAATAACAAATAGCACAACCACTACAGATAACAGCTTTTCAGATAAAAATACTTAAGTATAAGCTTCTACCTTTTTGATAAAACACAGCTTCAGCGTACAAGAGTACCCTAACAGGAATTTATTTTTATTACATCCTTTTATTTTTATTTTTATTCTTTTTAAAAATTTGAGGCATACAGCTTTTCTCCATCTATTATGCATTTTGTTCATATAATTGTGGTTTCGTATGCCCCCATATCATGTCAGGAGGGGTAACATGTATGCATTATTGTCATGGAGCGGGTTGAATGCCACATATGCTGGAAAGTGAAATGGACTTTGCCAGACTTTGAGAGGAGATCATCCTGGCATATTACCCTAAGGCCTAGGTGGTTAATTAGACTGAGAACTTATAGATACATATATCTGTTGCCATTACTGATTCTATCCTGATTGGAAAAGCCTTCTTTCTACAAGTTCTTGACTGTGATCATGTGCAACTTATTGCAAATATAGATGACTCATTAATGAGAGAATAACTTGTGAATAAATACCAGTCAGCTGCCCTAGTGGTAGATCATCCTTGTTGCATCTTTTTTCCGACTGTAGGCAACCATATACCCGCTTTATGCTTTTAAGAATTTTCTTACTCTTTATGCGGACATCTTTAGACAATGAATTCAAATTACAGTTTGTTCTATGTTTTTGGGGAAATGGATTGTCCACTATGAATGTAGAAATTGATATTTTTGATTTTGTGTTGACACCTCTAATCTGTGATTGAGAATATGTACTTTTGTGTAGGTTGCCAAAGATTGGATCAACTTGAAAATAACTCTCGAACAGTCAAAGGTGCAAAAATAATTGGTCAGATAGTGAAGCTTTGGGGCATATTCTTCTACCACTTAAAAAGTGGTCAAATGGATCTCAAAATATTTGCAGGTAAATACACATTGCATGTTTACAGCTACTATGCATTTCATGAATCATCATGAGTCTTATTAAATACTGATTTGGCTTTAATGTCTGGAATAATTTGTTAAACTGAAATGTGGATCCATATCTGTGAAATGTCATGGTATATAGAAATGTGATGGATATAGTCCTATCTCTTGGTTTTCAACTTTTGCATACATATTCCATCTTGAAATCTAACTTATTGTTTTGAATTATAGTGATCAAGTACTCATTGAGGCAAACCAATCACTAAGGATTGTTTCAAATCTTGTTGCGGCTGGTGTGCTAAGTCTTAGTGGGAAAATGGATGAACTTATAACTGAAATTCTTCTATTCATTGGGTCTGTTCTAAGCGTGAAATCCTCTGAACTTGTAGACTTGATAGCAAAGGTATGCATTGAAGCACTTTATCTATCCATTTCTTCACATTATGACTGTTTCCTTTATATCTTACAAACTATTTAAAAAACTCCTTGGATCACCACAAATGGTTGTTTGACATGGTTGTTCGAGTCAACTCATGAGCCAACAAAATGAGCTTACTCAAGGTCAGGCTAGGCTCATTTAATATATAAGCTCAAATCCAGACTCAAGCTTGGCTCACAAGCTCATGAGTTCAGCTTATTGAACTGTTAATAAGTCGAGCTCGAGCAAGTTCACGAGTCGGATTGACTCGCTTCCAGCCCTATGTGTGAGTGATTTTCATTTGGAACAATTAGTTATTACTTATTGGGCCAACTTAGTTGGACTTGTAAGGGAGTATCTGTTTCCTACTCTATTTAGTACAGAAGTATCATGGGCACTTACCAAGAATATTAGTTGCCGTCCACAAATGTTCCCATTTAATTGGTGTTAGAATTTTTGTTTGTTACGTGTTTGAAGCTTTGTAAGTACATTAAACATGAAGTTCCTTTATTATTAATTCACCGTTGTTTGGTGCATGGTTTGATGTTAATCTGTTTTCTTCACTTAAGTTGCTAGTTAAACTACAAATGTCTTACATTTTGCAGGGTTTCTCCATCACAAAAGTTTGCTAGAAAACTATGGGGCTTGCACTTCAAGTTCTTACTTCAGGCACTGGGTTGCAATTGTTGAAATTTATTCTCAGGTAGTCTGGTTGTACCAGTTCTATGTAGTAAATTCACATTAGATTTTAATCTTCTTTCCAAAGTTTAAATTGTGGGCTTCAGGTCAGGGAGAACTAAGATATCCTTAATTAATGAATAACGTGAAGCTGATATTGATTTGATGTACTGTTCCGTGACTGAATAGACAAAATATTAGCCCTGATTTTATGTTGATTGAAACTCCTAATCCTCATTACATGATTCAACCCAAAAGAAGAAAAAAGGGTAAACTTTAATGGCAATTTGCAATCTATGCTATAATATAATATCTTTGCCTTGAGTGACACTCTCAATTCATTTTGTTTTATGATCAAAGTTTCTGGTTTTCTTTTAAATGTTTCACTATATGGGATGCTGAGGAATGTGTATTACTTTGCATCATTTGCTTTTTCCTTTATTTTCTCTCATTTTTTCATTAGTTTTGGTTTAGAAGGATTCCTTGTATTTCCCACCTGTAATTTTATGTACCTAAACAATTCGTAAATTAAAGAAGGCAACAAATAGAATTAGATATATGGAAACTTATACGGTGCAGTAGGATACTGTGGGATATTTTTATTTTTATGGTATTCTAATACACAGCTAACCACTTAACCTCACCTAACTGGAGTATTTTATGTATGTTTCCTCATTCAATGCTAATGACCTAAATTGGAATAAAAGAAGAAAATGGAATTAAGCTAGATGGAAAGATCCTGTAATGGTCTGTTCTTTCCCTTCTTACTATAATGTCAGTGATTAATATATTTTGCAGATTGTAACTTCAAGCAGTGAAGCATCTGGAAGGGTACTGTCTGAGTCTAGTGCGTGCATTACAGTCATGCTATCTAGAGTTGTTAAGGTGCTTAGATCATCTCAAATTTTGGATCCAGATACACATAATGAAACTGTTGGTAGAGTCTTAGAACATGCTAAAACATCTGGTCTAGTAGACAATTTGTGTCTGTGCTTAGCCACTTCAGGTTCGAGTCTCATCTCAGGCTCTTCGAATATGCTACGGGCTGCTACTGAAGCATGCAGGGCTGTCTGGTCTTTTATTAATGCACTGGATATATACTTTATGAAAAAGAGTTCCCCTTTGTTTCCCATAAACGCTTTGTGGAATCATTCGTTGAATAGGAAGCAAATTATGGATCATGGGCGAAGTCCCTTGGCTGTTACAGATACCGCCCAAATTGTTGATGCAGTAACGAGAGCATACTTGAGATCTAAAGCTGTACAAGTTGCTGTTTACTATTGTTTTCACCAGCGTATTGAGTTTGCCATGAATTGTAGTCTCCAGGTACTTTGTGCATGTTCTGATAGAACTTATTTGCAAATGGCAATTGTAGATAATAGGTCAACAGTAATTAATTTTTGTATTGCTTTTTTTCTCAGCTTTTGTCAAGGTGCTGCATACACAGCGGTACTGTTGCAGCTCTCCTTTGTGGTCTACCTACTACCCTTCCGGTGACTACTCTTGTTAGTGGTGGTGGTGATGGTACTATTATTTCAGAGATATTCTCTGTTTTGTCATTATGTATTAACTCTGCTAACAAAGATGCACAGAGTGGGGAACCGAATAATATTCAGTGCAAATTATCATATCCCTCTGCTTTGGTTCGTCATTCATGTCTCACTCTTGCAATAATTGCACAATGCTTAAAGTCAACTGGACGAAATTCAGCAATTTTTATGCTGACTACCTCACATAAGAAGCAGTTTGCTAGACTATCATGTCTAGCCCATCATATGTCTTCAGATGACAAGGCAAAAGCTTCTCAAACTGCATCAGCATTTTTGGCTCTGGCGTCCATTTTATTTCTTGAATCTGGGGCTTCAGTTGAGTCTCAAATAGCTGACATTGCTATGCCTTTAATCCCTCGAACTTTTGCTCTGTGTGACCATCTTAAAATTTCTTCTTGCAAAAAGAATGACAATGAATTGGATCCTGACTACCTAAGTGGGAAGCTTTCATATTGGCAAGGGGTAAGAGATGGATTTGTTGGTCTATTAGATTCCAGACTGAAATGGGGAGGACCATTAGCTGTTCAGCAGTTTTGTGCAAGTGGTATCCCTCTTCTTCTTATTGGCTTATTAGGCAATGATGTTTTAAATGAGGCACATGGAAATGAGTGCCTGAATGATAGAGTTGGATTATCTCCAGTTGGGGTTGTATGGACTATTTCTTCGATCTCTCACTGTCTTTCAGGCAGTGCTTTGACTTTTCGCCATATTTTAATTAGAACTGAACACATTAAGCTCATCACCAGCTTGATATGTGATGTTCATATTAAGTTAGTAAAAGGCTGGATTGGACCTGGTGGAGGACGAGCAGGAGTAAGAGAACTAATAAATGCAGTAGTAGATCTCTTAGCATTTCCTTTTGTTGTGCTGCAAAATGCCCCTGGCTGCCATCATCAGCCACTGCTTCTGTGAACAGTGGGTTTCTACTCAACATTGGTTCACCTGGTCAGAGAGTCTGCTTGGAGGACAAGGATATGGTTAAGGCCATACAAGAAGACATGAACAAATACATTAAGATCCTTGTGGATGTAAATTTATCTTAATACTTTAACTCATAAGCTGAATTTCTTTTAGTGACTGTTTGAAGTAATAGATATTCATTTCTAGTCAAATGCTTGGAAAATATTAACTGCTTTTAAATTTTCAGGTGGGTGTGCCTGTTATTATCCTTCGATGCCTAGATCATATGGAGTTGGCTGACTTGGGCAGACCTGTTGCCTTCCTTGCCAAAATGGTATTCCACCGGCCTTTAGCAATTCAACTTGTGAGTAAAGGACTTTTGGAACCAAACAGGATGAGAAGGTTATTTGATTGTTCAGGCCCAAAAGAAGTTACACTGGACACACTAATGATAGTTTCTGATCTTGCTCGCATGGACAAGGTTAGTTTTTGTTCCTTATAAGTTCTTTTATCAACTACAAAATGCCAAGTCTGGTCCCTTGTGCCTTGTTTTTATTTGGTTTATTGTATGGCAAAGTATATGTAGTTAAGTACAGAAAAAGTGAAAGATATAGATATATGATTGCATGCTATTGAATTTGTAAGGAAACTATGAGAAGTTTTATTTTTGTTGCCTCTAATTTGTCGTTCTCAATTGTAATCAGGATATATTTCTTAAGTATTTTTTTGTTATCCAAATTTGGTTTAGTGTGAGAGGCTACTTGGGTTTCGCTATACTTTTGAAGAAAGACTTTTTGTTCTCCCTATTCAATGTCTCAGGTTATGCTTTTTATTTTTGATGTGTATAGTCTATTCATCTCTCTTTGCTTAATTGCTTTAGGATGTCCCTCGTTGATACTTCACAAATTTATTATTGCTTTCTCTTTGTGGTGTCCAGCGATTCTATGAGTGTATCCAAGGTGCTTCTATTTTGGAGTTCTTAAAAGATTTTCTTTCACATGAAGATCCCAATTTCCGTGCCAAAGCTTGTTGTGCTCTTGGAAATATGTGTCGTCATAGCGCCTATTTTTACAGTTCATTTGTAAGTATCATGAATAATAAGTAATATAGTATTGGTTTTTCTGTAGTCATAATGGACACACAAGAAAAACTTGTTTCTATCCAAACAGAGAAAGTAATATTATTCTGTTTGATCAACACAAATTTCAGAATTTGTTATCATAAGAATAGTACTTTTCCAGATAATATATTGAATTGGAATTTCTAGGCAAGGCACCAAATTGTTGGCCTCCTGATCGATAGGTGCTCTGATCCTGACAAAAGGACACGAAAGTTTGCTTGCTTTGCAGTAAGTTTTTATCAATATCTCCAGCAGTTATAATGCTCATGTTTTTAGCATTTATTTTATTTGAGGTGAAGTATTTTGACTTACAATAATCTTGTGCTACATAAATAAAATTTACAATATAAGTAGACGTAGATCTGTGGTATGTGCCAACCAATCGTAGATTGTGTTAAGCTGATTGTAGATCGTGGTAATAATGTGAAGTCTATTTTAGTTAAGCCATTTGTAGAATGTGGATTATGTTGATGTTAATAGATGATTATTTTTGTTAAAGTTACATAATATCTTAATTGTGTTTGTAATTTAACATATTTTGTTTTAAAATAATTAAATCTTAAATGTTTAAAATAGGTTTTAACATTATTCATATAATTCATAAAATTAATGAATATAATAAATTTGCACAAATTTATCAAAACTTTGGAATCATATGACTTAAAGCAATAGCCAATATGAATTTGTTAATAATGATCACTTGCAAAAAACAAAAATCTAAATTTTCTAAACTAAGAGTTTGAACATTTATAAAAGATAATACTTTTATATCTTCTTCCCATTCGAGGCGTTAATGGTTGACACTCCTAAGAAATCAATGATTTTTTGCCATAAAAGAGTATATTTTTTGTTTGAATTTATCTTTACCTATTTCCATTTCAGATATTTAATAGTTCCTGTCAATAAAATCAATTTGAAACAGTTGTTCGTGGCATAAAATTATACTTGTTTTTAGAGCAGATTTCAAATCTTTCCATGTTTCTTACCAAAATTTGGTGCACCCTTTTTTTTTTTTTTAACATTCCTTTTGATTTGCTTTCTGCAACCTGAAAACAGATTGGAAATGCGGCTTACCACGATGATACATTGTATGAAGAGCTGAGAAGATCTATTCCTCAGTTGGCTAATGTACTGCAGATGGCAGAGGACGACAAGACTAAGGTAAATGCAGCAGGTGCACTCAGCAATTTGGTTCGACACTCTGACAAGCTTTGTGAAGAAATAGTGTCCAAAGGAGCGATTCAGGTGAAGTTCTTGCTGCAGTTTATTACTGTTTCTAAATTTTTGTGATATGAATTAAGGAGCGATTCATCTTTGGCTTAATTCATAAAACCTGGAAATGCACCACAGAAAATAAAGTAGTTTTCTCTTTTTGGGGCTTGAGAAAATAAACTCTGTGTGTGTATATTTTTTGTAAACAATGGTATAAAAAACTCCAATAAGATGCATTTGCAAATTCCAATTTTTAATTCCATTTCTGGCATCTAGAATTGAGCATGGAATTCTGAATTTCAATTCCTATCCCATGCGCCATTTCTTTCAAAAAAAAGTATTAAGAAATGAGTTTTATTGGTCTGCATTCAAGTGCTACTATGTCTACTATTTTCATTAAAATGATTAGCATCTTGATGCATTTATCATTCATAATTTTATGTGTAAAATGTCTCATACGGTTTTTAATCTGGGCAGTCTCTGTTGAAGTTAATTTCTGACTGCGCGGTGTCAGCCCTAAATCCAAGCAGGAATGAGTTAGCAACCGAATCTCCAATGAAGATTGCTCTCTTTTCCTTAACAAAGATGTGTGCATACCCACTTTGCAGACGGTTCATTCGTTCGTCACCTTTGTTCCCTGTCATTCGAAGTCTTAAACAGTCACCGGAACCAAACATTGGCAAATATGCTAACATGATCATTGACAAAGTTGCCGAATCATGACATTCATAGTCTAGATGGCATTTGGCAAATGCATTGAAGTTATTGAGTAATTCTATCTTAAACACGTAAGGGCAACACTGAAGAGATTTTCTCGTCATATGATGGAGAGAGGTCAAAGGATGTCAATCAAGTTAGATGATTACGCTCGTACATTATTTAGTTTAAGGGAGCCCCTAGATCTTGGGATTGACATAACTTAGCCGCCCTTTGGGGTGTCATTGTATATAATATGATCATTTGCACATGTATGATGATTTTTACATCATGAAAAATACATCTACTTATAGATATTATATATTCCCTTCTCTGCAAACCCAACACACACAAAAAAAAAATGATCTACAATGTATTTTTATCCAAGCTATTGTCGATTTTTTGTTTAGGTTTTTGTGCACTAATATCATTTAGATGGCAAAGTAGTTAAGGAAGACGGATTCATGGCTATTGCTTTAGTATCTAACTATCTATGGTGATGGTGACTTTAACCATCACCACAAAAGTTAGTTCATGGCGGGTGAGTCCAAAGTCTTATAAGGCATCTATTTTAGCAGGTGTTGGTCCCTTGATATGGGATTTTTTTTTAGGTATTGATCTCACGAGACTTATAACGCAGCATCCTCTCTAAGAGATGACATACTAATCGCTCCACTTTGTGGCACTTCACTCAGTGGTAATTTACTCGGTCTTTTGCTGGTCAAAACCCCTAGGTAGTCCTTTCCAGATGGTTGACTCTCAATGAGAGTACCAATGTAATGAGCTATAAGATCTTGAAAGAACTATTACTACAAAAACTAGCTCTTTATAACGCATTTTTTTAATTGTTGGGCTCTTGTTAAGAGACTCTTTTTTAGGTATTAGTTCCACTAGACTCAAAACATAATTGAAGAGTGAAATATATAAATTTATTGTTAACTAGAGTGAGAATCACAAGAAGAGATAAATTAATTATACTATATAGCATATTTTAATAAGTATTATATTATTTAAAGATTGATTAGATAATATATAAATTAATGTTAAATTTGAATTATTTATATTAAAATTATTTTGTAGAATATTTATTTAATAATTTGTATATAATTTTATATAATTATTCAACTAAAAATAAGATAAATGATTTAAAATATAGTTTATTAATTTAAAATTTTGAGCCAATGAGTTATAACTCAAATGACATAGTCTTTCTATACTCAATTAAGAGGTCGCGGGTTCGAGTCTCCTATCTTTGATAAAAAATAAATAAATAAATAATAATTTAAAATTTTGAATTCATTTATTTTTAAAAAGACATAGGCTTTTTTTATTAGAGTTGTATAAAACTACATCTTCATTTGTTGCTTCTATTTAATATAAATTAAAATATAGTTTATTAGTTTAAAGATTTGAATTTATTTATTTTTAAAAAAGACATTGGCCTTTTATATTAAAGTTGTACAAAATTACATCTTTATTTGTTGCTTCTATTTGCTTTAATTGTCCTACTTTGTCTTTTTATATGGTGTTATTTGTCTTGCAAATAATTAAAAAAAATAATAAGAATGAGAAATACCAAAAATATAATATATTAATTTTATAATTATGATATATTTGAATATATCTAGTAAGAAGATGTGGCAAATTTAAACTTATTTTTCTTTAGAAAAATAAATAAGAATAAAAAATACCAAAAATATATTATAAAATTATAAATTAATTTTATAATCATGATATATTTAAATATTTTTAAGTAAGAAAATGTCATATTTAAACTTACTTGGAGGTTGAAAGGGTAAGATAGATATACTATTAATATGTATAAGTTGTAGAATTTTAATATTGTAACTAAAATTTTTATAATTATTATTATTATGATACTTTTTAATGTATATTTATTGTATTTAATTAGTACTTTATGTTTTAATAAATAATAATCAATAATTTTTTTTTATTTTACTAAAAAATGATTGGTTGATTTTTAAGTTTTGCTAAATCATCAAAATTGCTGAAGTGGCATCATTAGAAGAGAAACACATAACTGGTAAACTTATTGTATAAGAAGTTGGTATCACCTTTTACATAATAAAACTAGAATGAGACCCGCACGATGCGCGGAGCGGTAAATTAATGATAGTATATAATAAATATTAAAAATTAATATGTTTTGTAGAATTAAATTAAATATGTAACTAAAGTTAAATTTGGAAGGTGTTTTATTTAAAATAATTTGTATTACAAAAAATTTGGATGTTAGAGTTTTACAAAGTGACATTTTTATTTGGTAGTTTGATTTTTGTATTTGTTTTAGTTGATGAACTTAGTCTTCTTATATGCGTTCATCCTCCTTTTTCTTTAAAATTTGTGTTGGCATTGTCTTAGATAGATATCTCTATTACTTTTTCATGTTCATAAGTCCTGTTTAGGAATTTTTATATTTGTTAAAATTAAATATTTAAATAAATTAATTAGTTTTTGAGAGACTTATTAGTTATAAAATACCTATTAGTCATTATGCAAATTTTTCTATTTATAGATTGATGTAAATTTTTGTATTTGAAGTTGTGCTAACCGAATAATCATCTAAAATATTATAATATAATAGGTTATATAAAATAAGATTGTGTTATATTTGACTCATTTAATATATTATATAAAATATAATTCTTTGAACAAAGAAAAACAATAGATTTAATTTTTTTTGAAAAAGCGTAACTTTATATTCACTAACCAATATTGATGTGAGTGCAATCATTTTTTAGCTCATTTCACTAACTACATCTCAAGTGTCGTCAACACTTTAATCCGACCATTAGTTTCAGGGTGATAAGCCAAGCTCACAGCTAAACTTGTTTCTTGGGCCTTAAATAACTGCTTCCAAAAGCTGTTAATAAATACCCTATCCCTGTCTGACACCATAGATTTAGTAATGCCATGAAGTTTTCCCACATTCTGGATAGCTACTAAAACCATGCTTCATGGTAAGGATGAAAATAGGGCAAGTTAAGAACAGCACTTTAAATTTTAAATTATTTTAAAATATTAGTGAAAAGATGTATTTTAAATTTTAATTTTAAATTTTTAATTATTTTATATATTTTATTTATATTTTTTGTTTTTGATATTGGAACAGCAATGATATTTTTTTGAAACGTAGACTGATAGAATGTTATTTTTGAATGTGGAACTATTTAATTAGAGAAATAGAAATTAGATCATTTAATTTGTGAAAAATATAAAAATTGGACCGTCTAATTTGTGACAGGTACATAAATCAGACCGTCCGATTTGTGAGAAGTATAGAAATTGGACAAAAAAATTTCTGTTAAAAAATATTAAAAAATTTGAATTCGCACTTTTCACACTTTTAAAAAATATAAAAGATTACAATATTAGGATATATCACTACTTTTACTTCCATATGAAAAAAAAGCACCTTTTATTTACTGAGACTAAATTAATCGATACAATTTAATGATCCAATAAATTAAGGAAAAGTATAAGTAGACAATGAAAATATTAAATTAATATGAATAATGAATATATTGGATATTTTTTTTTTTTACCGAAGATATGAAAACTCAAACCTGCAACCTCTTAATTGAGTATGGAGAGACTATGCCATTTGAGCTATTGCTTCTTGGCGAATATATTGAATATTCAATTCACTAGATATGTGAATAGTTATACTAATATTAAGATCTAAATGAGTAATTTAGGAGTATAATATATTTTTATTTTATTAGGTCAATTTTAGAACTCATTATGCACTTTATTCACAAAAAACCATTCCCTACCTAACAAACTCCATAAATTTCCAATTTAATCACTGCAAACCCTAAAAATAAACTACACAAACGCGCATCATCATTACGAAATCTCGCCGTTGGATCTTGGAACGAATGGTAGGGATTGATCTACATGACGTGTCAATTAAAAAGAAAAGTTTGAGGTTCTCTGAAGTGTGAAGTTAGTTCAGCACTCCTGCTTATTAAGAAGCAAGCAGAAGGAGGGGGGAAAACTCTGAAGTGCCTTGTTAGTTGTTTCTTCGCGTTTTCCGAATGGACCGAATATGCCTCACTCTCCTCCTCTTCGTGGCGGTGGCGATGTGCCGCGCAGACACCAACAACAGCTCCGGCGGCCTGTTATTGCCCACTGATGCGGTGGATTCTGTTTTAGTTCCGCCTGAAAACTCCGACGGCGGCTTTTCTTCACTGGACAGCATGTTAAACTGGGCTATAAGTATGTCAACTTATTTTTTTATTTTGCTTTTCATATTTATGTAAAATCATCAATGTTTCACTTTTCAGTAACTTTTTGGTCAATTTGAATGTTTTTTTTTTTTTTAATTAGAAAAGAATCTCAACATGAAAAGTTGGAAGTGAATGTTTAATGCTGTAAACGATTTTTCTTTGTTAATTTGGCAAATTAGGTAATTCGGATCCCGAAAAATTAAAGGAATCTGCCCAAGCTCAGCAACGGCTCTCACCAAGCGAGCTCCAGAAACGCCAAATGGAAATCAAGGTTGGGGATGTTTGATGTGTCAATCCATTCGAACATTAATTGCACTTATTTTTGTGATATCTGGTGTTTGTTGTTTCTTTGTATTGTGATACATACTTTTTGGCTGTTAAAACAGGAGATTATGGAGAAAACAAAGATGCCTTCGGACGGGGAACTAATGAAGATTGCTATAAGTGACTTGAATAACAAGTCAGCATCATTGGAAGATAGGTACCGTGCATTACAGGAGCTCTTAGAGCTCGTGGAGCCAATAGATAATGCAAACGGTAGGTATTTTCTGTTAGGGTAAAGTATGTTTTTTTTTTTTCTCTAACATGTTTAATTTGATTTAGTTTTGTTTTTAACGTATTCGATTCATTCAATTTTGTCCCTAATGTTTTCAATTTATGTCAAAATTATCCATGGATGTTTTCGATTAGGTCCCTAATGTTTTTGATGGAGTTAACATTCATGTGTAATTTTGACACAAATCGAAAATGTTAAGGACAAAATAAAATCAAGTTAAACGATAGGGGTATTTTTGAAAAATTTCCTAAATGTTAGGGACAACATGCATACTACCTTTTGTGTTATTGTCTATGTTTTCATAACCGAGGTGTACCCCAATTACATTAACTTCCCTGTGGTTAGTGTCTCAGAGATACAAATACAAAGACAATGGATATAGAAAGTTGTATGTAGGAGAGTGAGAGATTGTGAGATTGAATACAGTGTGCATCTTAGAAGGAAGTTCATTAGTGTCTCTACCTTAGATAATGAAAAATGAAAAACCATTTTTGCTGCTTGAAGTGTTTATTCCTAGAACAATATCCATAACTCATGTCAATTCTGGTAGAATTGGCTGCTATTATAGTCATAAATAAAGTAATTTTATTTTATGTTTGCGTTTAGGCCAAATTACAATCACCTCTCTTGAGGTTTCTAGAAATTCAACTTGACTCCCCCTTGAGAGAGAGAGAGAGTTTTTATTTTCTAAGAGTCCTCGAGAATTACTCACAACCATTGGAGTAGGAACTTCAAAAACAATTGAAAAGAGAATCAAATACTGAATACTTTTGGAGAAATGAAGGAAATAAGTGTGGGAGTTTGAGACATTAGTGGATCCCTCTGTTATATAATGCGTTGGAAACAAATAATAGGTTCCAATCTTCCTTTGTTTTGGACAATGCATTTAATACAACATATCTTCATCTGATTTTCTTTCCACTAGTCTTCATTTTTTTGTTCTATATGTAATTGATTTGTGTAATGTTGCTTATAGGTGAATCCATTATGGGTAAGGATATAAACTAGCATATTCGCCTACCACTTATAGCACTAAAGAAGAAACCTAGACATAACTTCAAAGATTGCCACAATACAAAATTATTTCTTTTTTGTTTAATAATATTTCTTTTGTTATAGAAAAGTAGTGTATTTCTTATAGAGATTTATGCATCTCTCAGATTTGCACAAACTTGGGGGACTTGTCGTGATTACACAGGAACTTAATCACTCTGATCCAGGCATAAGGACAATTGCTGCATGGATCCTCGGGAAAGCTAGTCAAAATAACCCAATTGTGCAGCAGCAGGTATGCTTTTCCTCTGATGATGCATTCAGTATTTGGAAGTGCATTGGTTTCTAGAGAATGATTGAAGCTAAGCAATATAAATTAACATTCTCAAATGTCAACTTAGGTCTTGGAACTCCAAGTACTCTCTAAGCTGATGAAAATGGTAAAATCTGATTCTGTAGAAGAAGCCAATAAGGCACTATATGCAGTTTCAGCATTAATTCGGAATAATGCTGCAAGTCAGGAGAAGTTCTATGCCGAAGCTGGAGGTTGGATGCTTCACGTAAGCAAAAATTTTATATGATAATTTGATGTTGATGTTTACAGTTTTGGTAACTGAGGCTGGTTTATCTATAGGATATTTTGAGGAATGCTAATCTTGATATCAGACTACGGAAGAAGGCTGTGCTCCTATTGGCTGATCTAGCAGCGTATCAACTAGAGAATGTAGACAGAGATGGCCCGCCTTTTTTCAATGATCGGGATCTGTTGAAGTCAGTAGTTGATTTAACTGCATCACCTGATCTTGATCTCCAGGAGAAGGTGATTATTGACATGGCATCTCATATTATCTTTTTAATTGTTGGAAATCTGCTTTTGTGTTGCGTGACTATGATGCTATTGGAAAATGCAATCCTTCATTTAACATTTTAAGATTATTTCATACCGGACTAGTCATTTAGGCTTAGTTTGGTAAAAAAAAAAATTTCAAACGGACCTTATAAAAGCTAGCTTTTCAAAAGTTGTAGCATCTATGTTTGATAAATTAAATTAAAAATGACTTTTAATAAGCACAAGCAACAAGTGCTTTTGACAAAATAGTTTTTAAAATTTAAAAATACTATAATAGACATTAATGTAAGAATTAAATTTAGATATTAGTTAATGATTGATGTTATATAAGACTTTTTAATTTTGATAAACACAAGTTAACTTTGAAAAGCTCTTCCTTAGATGCTTTCAAAAGCATCCTAGCTTTTAAAAGCTGCAAACACAAGCACAAGCACCTCTCGAAAAACTTTACCAAACCAAGCCTTAGTCTAGTCACATGCTTATTTCGTTAGGTTTCCATGGATTGACCTTTGGTGGTTGTGCTTACCTTCTTTAAATATCTTGTCTGAAAAAAGGAGCCCATTTTGGGGTTCATGTTGAGCTTTCTTGATTTGACTTTGTGGCATTGCTTCTGCCATGTGTTAAACAGGCTCTTGTAGCGATTAGAAGTTTTCTGCAACTAAGGATCACCGAAGCTATCGTTTTCAGAGATTTTTGTGCTTTGGGAAATGCACTGAATAGGATGAAGCAATCGTTGCATGATTTGATGGCAGACGAGTATCAGAGAGACTATGTGATGGATGTGGAAACCCTTCGCATTGAAGTGGAACAAATTTTCCATAAAAAACTCGTAAAGCAGTGATGAGTTCACATTCCTGTGATCATAATGACGCATAATTATTCAGTTTCTAGGTTTGTATCATTATTTAATGTTTTTTATACCTTTTTTTTCCTTTAGTTTTCTCACAATTTTGATGTATCATATTACAGGGATTAATAACTTAATATCAATCTTATAGTTGTGTATACCAAAAAGGAAAAAGAATCTATGAACGAGTCAATCCAGCGTTGAGAGTTGTTATCGACAATTGTTCATTTTACTATCTTATTCTATGTTATGGACAAATGTTAATGAGATTTTGATTTTAACAAATCATTCCTTTGAAGTTCAACATAGGTAGTTGTTGATCTGCTCATTACTAAGATTGTGATAACAAAGAGGCAACAATATCTTGAGATCAAATTGGATTTATTACACAGCTTTAAAAGGGATGAATGTACCTGGGCATAAACAAACATATCTCAATGGCTTATGTACTATGTACATTGCTTGAAATTAATGATGAAAATGTTAACCTCACCACCGTTTCTACTTTGTTCAGACTAATAAAATTTTAAGATGTACAAATTCCTCCTAGGTTTTACTGATGTGTTTCAACTTTCAAGAATTCCCGTGTATTCTGAACTTACCCAAATTGTTTACATGGTCAAATACTCAGGTGTCGTATCATCCTATCTTCCGGACATGAGATTCACAAGATTTTGGTTTTCATAGAAGGAGCCAACATCCCAATCATCAGTAGTTGAAGAAAGTGTCATTAAGGCAACGACAATGGATCTCATACTCGGACGCAGTTGGGGATTGTCCTGTGTACAAGCTTTCGCTAGATGCGCCATCTGGAAGCCAAATAAGTCATGGTAGATTGAGGACTTGAAATCATTACAAAATAAATAAATAAATAAATGCTCAAACAGTCGAATCAAACAAATATGCTCACTTTGCGAACTGAATCAATAGGGTAGTTTTCCCCAAGCCTTGGATCCACTAGTTTACAAAGATCTTCTGTAGGATCAGGCTGACTAAGAACTCCTTCAAACTGCATTATAAAAAGAATTTAATATATTTTACTGTGATTAGGCAGTTAAATGCTACTCATCGCAGAAAATAATGAAAATGACTAAGAAGGCATGTGGTTCATGAAAATTTTCAAATTCGTGGGAATTGTAAAATCATTCCGATGTAAGGTTTTAGTGTAAAATTTCCAGGAATGAAACATTCTTCTAACCACACCCCTTAATTGTAAAATTTTTGAGTGAAGAAATTATGATCACCAAAGCCACAAGGCCCTTTGAGTCAGCAACAGATTCGCTTGTCTTGACGATAGCTTCCTTAGCTGAAATAAGTTCAAAAAGAACTACTCCAAAAGCATACACATCTACTTTGGGTGATACATCTCCATATTGAGCATACCTTCAAACAAAACAGTGGTAATTACTTAACTGAATTCCAATGAAATCAATGATTTCAACCTCAAATAAATGCACTTGGCAAACAGATTTGATTAAAAGATCTAGCATGACTAACAACACTCGTACTGAAAGAGCGTAAGTTATCATACTCTGGAGGCATGTATCCAAAAGTTCCGACAAGACGACCAGTAGGAAGTGATGAGCTTCCAACTTCTGTCAGTTTAGTCAATCCGAAATCGGCAACCTACAAAGATGAATATCTTATGAGTATCTATGATGAGGATCCAAGTAATAGAAATTAAGATAAGATCTGAAAACTTATTGAACCTTTCCGCGGTAGTTTTTATCTATTAATATATTTGCTGACTTTATGTCACGATGAATATATACAGGCACTGTATGCTCATGAATATATTCAAGACCTCTGGCAGAATCCAACGCAATTTGAACACGGGTAGCCCATGGCAGTGGCTCTCTTCCTGGCAATATTATCGCTTCAGCATTAACTCAACAATTAGAAATACAGTATTTGTAAATAAAAATCACATGAGCTGATCTAACCAGAACCGCGGAGATGCTGACTCAAGTTTCCATTCTCAATGTATTCATAGACAAGGAAAAGCGAACCCTCGATACTATATCCAATCAGCCGCACCTGGATGGTAATGAAGAGTTTCAGAGACACACACCAAAAGAGTTGAGACTTTATAATACAAAACACATCTCCATTGAATCCTTGTGCAGACTTACATACACTAAATATCAAAGAGGAGTGACAAACGATGTCACAGAAGTTCTCCCGACAACATATGTTAAGAACAATATACTTAGAAGGTTTTGTAAACAGAAGCGAGCAGTTTATGCCTAAATGTTGGTGAAATGGAAAGCAAACGAACCAGTGGAAGGTCAAATGGAACTGAATTCCTCAAAAGAAAGCCAAAGACAACAAACTGGAAAAGATTGGAACTACCACAAACAAATTGGGGAACTGGAACTGCTGAAAAGAAACCCAACTAGAGTGCAGGACAGACAGGAATGCTAAAATGTAGTAGAATATATGAATGACAAAAAATAGGCAGAAAACATGAAAATGCAATTGCCAACTTCAAGGGAAACACAGAATCAAAATTTGTGTTACCATTTCATGATTTATAGGCAAAAGGGGTCCATAAGATCCAAAATCCTAAAAACAAGTACCAATATCATCCCAGATATCCTGGAAACAAGGTCAGAGAGCTTCCAACCACCAGAACAAGATGAGTAGACACCAGAAAACAGATGTTGGAGACAGATAAAACCATAGTACGCTGTATTCCATCATCCTTCTGTTTTTCTTTTGGTGTTAAATAAAGATAAGGAATTAAAATTGGAAATGGAAGTAAATTGAACATGCATGGAAAATTAAACAGCTTCTGAGAGGTACTGATATGTGTCACTATTAAAGAAACCGAGAAGAGCTCCAATTACCAGGGTAAAAGCATACTTAATGAAAGGAAAGAAAAAAGAGATGCAGACTGCAGGCTCCCAACTCTCCTATGACTGAATCCCCCTTTCTCCTTGCACCCTATGCTTCCTATCTTAAACTTCGTGTATCTTTCATAATTCACTTGCACTCCCGTGTAAGGGGCATATCAGTTTTTGGGATAGTTTCAATAACAAAAAATAAATAAAGACAGCCCGGTGCACAAGTATCCCGCATTAACGCAGGGTTGGAGGAAGAGCCACACCCAAAGGGTGATTTGTATACAGCCTAACTTGATAATTATATCAATTGCTGTTTCTATGGCTTGAACCCTTGACCTTGACGTCACACGGAGACAACTCAACCGTTGCTCCAAGGCTCCCCTTCGATGGTTTCAATAAGAAACAGAAACAAAAAAGAGTAAATGGTCAAATTCATCCCTAAAAGATCACTCGGTCTACAAATTGGTCCCTGAAAGTTTTTTTTAATCAAGTTCGTCTTTCAAAGATTTTAAGTTGGTCATATTAGTCCTTCCATCACTTCCGTTGTTGAGAGCGTCAGAATTTGCTTATATGACACGTTAAATGACATCATAGTGCACACCTAAAAATTTTAATAGCTGCTAACATGATAAGTTTATGAAATTAGATCAAATCAATTCCAAATTGTGGAATTTCAATGCCTCAAGGTCCCCCAATTCAGGATTGATTTGATCTAATTTCATAAACTTGTCATATTAGTAGTCAATTATGATTGTCAGATGTGTGTTGTGGTCAGTGTGGAGTCATTTAACGTGCTACATCGGCAAATTTTGACGCAATAGATAGCATTCACCAGTAACAATATTCAGTTAGTTACTTGTATAATATAACAATTATGGATGGTGCTCTAATCTAATTACTAAACACATATTCTAGAGGCAAAAAGTCTATGCCAAAGATATTACTAGATCTCATCACTGACATTATTAAAACTATTCTGATGTCACCTGCATGTACACAATTCAGAAACACAATAAAATTTTGAAGCATTTAATACCAGGTTTAGATGATGAACACGTGTCAGGACTTTCAATTCTGCAAGAAATTCTTTTGATGCTTGCATATCCATCTTCTTGATTGCAGCTTTCTGCAGGCACAGAATATTGGCTGTTATAATGAGAATAAGGATTCTATAAAGAACACTAGGGAATGGTTCTTAAGAACCAAAAATACTTTGATCCTTGTAAAACATTACCAAGCATTGTAAGGCATTGATACAGAATTTATAGTCATGATGCATGATTATGAATTTCTAGACTCATGATACATCCTTTAATTTAATTAATTCAATAACTAGCTCTAGGAAATAAGGTCCTGCACTAATTAAGAATTACTTCCTTTTAAAAAGGCACTAGGAACCAATGTTTAATTAAGTTACAACTCTTGATTTATCCCAACGTTACTTCACAAGAACTGGTTTGCAAGTTACAATAAGACCACGACATCTTTTCATCCACTTTCTGCCATGATTCGAGGATATCTATCTTCTTCATAAATCAATCTTTCTATCAGTTAATAGTAAATTCTATCATCCATTTTCTTTTGACTAGCAAGGAGCAACCACTCCAAGACAAAAGCCTTCATTCATCAAATATGACAACCTCCGCAAATAAAAACAGTAAATAACAGGTTGAAACTTTCTTAAAATTGCTTCGGTAAGATGAATGTGAATACTAACCTCTCCCCTCAACTCTGCATAGTAGACAGCACCAAAACCACCTTGACCAATTTTATTAGCCAAATTGAAGTTATTCGTGGCAGTTGCTAATTCTTCATATGAAAACTCAACTGATTTGTCCACTGTTATGCCTGTGATGGTACCAGGCCCAGCAGGCCCTGCAGCTTCATAAGCAGCACTACGCGAGGTTTCATCTAAGAAAGACAAGCACCATATCACAAACTTTAGTTATGAGGGAAAGGAAGTGAATGTTGTAGAAGGTTCCAACTGTTGATGTTTCATTGAAGATTATTAGGGCAATTATTTGAAGATTGAAGCCTCACTTTCAGGATAAATATCTTGACATTAGTGTACAAATTAGTGTAGATTATTTTCTATTTAGTTTAGCTGCTATTGCAGGAAAGCAGATTCTCTGCTATCTATCTTATGAGGAATATTTCCTCCCTAATTCTATGAATAGTGTAATGTACAGCTGTACCCTCTGGACTATTTATTTGGCCACTGTTCTACTATCTGAAATATACAAAACACAATTTTCACACCAACAAGGGCAACACAAAAAGGTTAGCAGAGAAATAATTGTTGTGGCAAATAATTTGAGTTACAACAAAATATGAGAGCAGGAACAAATATAGAAAGTTGGGATGACACCTACAGAAACGTTTATAGAGACTTAGCAAATGTGGCTTCATGATGTCAAATGGAAGGCATATTGCTATATGTGGTAGAGCAAGATTAAAAAAAATATAAACTGTAGGAGGGCCATCAAAACAAGGCTGATCTAAACAGATTCAAAACGAAACCAATTCAAACAAGAATAGCACACATCTCATTCAATGTATGTAAAAGATAATTAGATAACATTAAATGGAATCTGAAATCTAGATTCTTTGCCTAAGATTTTTTGTTTAGTGTCAAATAATTTTCTAGTAACAAAGTTAACACACTAAGCTAGAACATATTCTATGTAAAAGACAATGATAACAGCTTTAAATAGTTTACACCTTCAACTTTTTAGATTTCATTTAGATCAGGGATATCTGAGCTACAATTTAAAGGATGAATGAGGTTATTTTGGTTAGATATATTTTAGTAAATGTGAATGAGGTTTATTTAGTTATTAGTTTCAATGATTAACTTTTTTCAAGTCAAGTATACGTTTCAGCACTGTATCATTCATCAGCATCTAATGTTAGTGGAAGGAAGGTGTTTGACAGAATATAAGTAGAGATAAACACACCTTTACCATCTTGTCTGAACATTGGTTTGGAGTCTTGTGAAAGCAATTCTTCCCTCTGCATCTTTTTTTTCCTGAAATATCCGAAATATATACCAACAGCCACTAATAGAAGACCAGCTACTATACCAACGACTATGCCGGCAATAGCCCCAGCAGCAAGACCTGCTTATATAGTATCAAATTATGAGCTTAAAGTAGCATTACCAGCAGCTTATATTAATATCATATGAAGTGACAATCATCCTCACAAAAACAACTTTCCAAGAAGAAAGAAAGTCAGACCTCCAGAACTGCAGAAGAAAATAAAATGATATTCAGTCATTTTAGTCAAATGAAAGGTAAAGCAACTACATGCAGATTGCATAACAAGTGCTGTAACAGTTTACCTGGATGACAAAAACACAAAGCTACCATTTTGATCTGTAAAATGACACAAAGAAGTAAGACATTTGAATAGAAACTGAAGTACCTAGGAAAATGCTCTGTAACAGCCAGATTCAGATAAATAAAAATGATGTTTGCTAGCATCAAATGTGCTTGTGCTTCAAGAATGTAACTATGGAAACTATCAAATGTGCTTGATTCTGATCTTATATGGACATAAGAAAAAGGAAAAAATAACAATTCCAAAATCATTGTTGAATTAATATTAGGCTCGAGTCATTCTACTATTGTCAAATATTAACGGTAAACTAATAGGCACTGTTGTCCCCTCTTTTGGCATTATTTTTATTCACAACTCAAGGAGAGCTTATAATTAAATGATCGGGGCATCCAATCAAGTTCGACGTAATAATTGTTGCAAAACAATGCTGAAAAGTGAAGGCTGGCATCTCCTAACCCACATGAAAAGTTAACACACAATTACAAAATAAAAGCAGCTTTTAGAATAGCGGATAGGGTGGGACAAGAGACCGAAATTGAGACACGGTAGAAAATGAACACTAGTGTCCTTTCTTATGATAATGTATTTAATAACTTACAATGCAATATGTACACGGTACGTTCTAGTATAATAATTGGTACCTTCTTAACAAAAGAAAAAAAGAGAAGCAAAAAACCTATTTTATTCACTTCTCTTAGTTTGGATCCACCCTTCTAACTTTTCCTCTCTTCACTTCTTTCTTTAATCTCTTATGGACTTGCTTCTTTGTTTTACCACTTCCAAAATCCAAACATCCATAGCTGCGGGTTCGCCTTTTATGTTTATTAATTTTCCTCTAAGTCTGGGACCAGTACTGTCACCATCATTAATGGTAATCCCATAGGCAATTCAGTTAGGGATCCATGGGTCCCGGTAAGCGAAAAAACCTTGGTAAATTCACGAAACTATGACCATGTCTCTCCCATAGTTACATAAAATGCAATACGTTTCCAGTACAGTAATGGGTTCACAGTTCGCAGTACACCATATATAAAATATGGTGGAAATTCAGGTGCAATCAACTTCATGTGAAATTGATAACTGAGAGCTATTAGATAAAAATTTAGTCAAATCATTCAAATTATTTAACTGCTTTCGAGCTATCAACTTCTCGTGAAGTTAGAAGTTAATAGTACCTGAATTTTCACCATTTTATGTGAAAAATATACATGTGACGTTCCGGTACGTAGATGAATTGGTACGGAGTAAGCTACTTAATTAGTAAATTCATGTAAATATAGTCTCTCCTATCTTTGTCTCACCGCAACCAAAAATATTTAGTATTGTGTCAACAAAAACAAACCAAGAGCACCAAAGAGAAGCAAAAAAGGGTATTTGAGAAAGGGTTACCTTTGCCTGGAATATAAACAAGGCCAGAGCCTTGGTTGAAATTGACAGAGGGATTGTACTTCTGAAGCAAGAAAGCGTCAACACTCTGATTCTTCGCCACAGCCTGTAAGGTGTCCCCAGGCCTAAGTGGATACGTGATGAACAAACCATAATTCGCCACTTGTCTGTTCCCACAGGAGCAGTTAACGGTAACGTTAAGGGTTCCAGTGTTAGGGATGTTGTTAGGAGGATAAGTGTTGAACTTCCTCAGCCAATTCACGTTCGTCAAATTGGCGTAATTGTTAGTCGCCACATGCTCGTACGTGTCCCCGCTCTGGATATCGTACTTGAAAGTGTGCCCTAGAAACTCGCCGTTGATGCAGTCGCATGGGAACGGAACGTTGACTCTTATGAAGGCTTGGACACTGTCCTTGTTGGGAATCGTGTCTTTGTTGTAGTTGACTATGCCGTTTGGGTCCGAGAGGACGTTGGATTTCATGATCTGTGAAACGTACGTCAAGTTGGAGCCTGTCCACATGTAGTAGGAAGCTAGAGCTAGTGGACAGCCCTTGCTGCACTGAGATTCCGCGCCGTAAAGAACGCAACCCAGCAGCAACAACTGCAAGAGCACAGATGCAAACCCATATCTGGGTTCCATCCAGAGAGAGACACAGAGAAAAGAAAAACGAAGAGCTGGGTTGGGGTTGGTTGATTTGGAAATGTGTTCTTGTGTTCTGCAGAGTTGACCAGGTGAAATGAAGTTTTGATGCGGAAAGAGAAGGTTGACAGTTTCCTTTTAGTTTTTGATTCCGATTTAGTTTTTTCTACTCCGCAGGCTTGTAATTGTTTGAATGAGTCTCCACCATTTTCAAGCTGGAATCTCAGTTATTGGTAAAAAACTAAAAAGAGAAAAGGACAAATATGTCCCTGACCTTTTGTCCCGCGGACATTTTCGTCCCTGAGCATTTGAAAATACTTTTAAATCCCTGACCTTCACAAATCTTGGACGGATGAGTCCCTCCGTCGAATTGCCTCTGCCAGACTCGCCGGAGAAGTCTGATGTGGCTCTCGTGCGGATGACGTGGCATGACTGGTTGACACCTGGACTGCTAACTGGAAAGCTACATTATAAAATTGGACAAATAAGTCCCTGCACCACTAAACTACGTCGTTTTGATTTCATCCCTAATCCTTAAATTGATTGCGTTCTTTCTGGAGGCCAGTGTGAGGAGCTCAATCTGCATCAACCATGGCTGCTAATGGAGCATCAGCAATGTCGAGAAGAAGCCGCAGAGGAGTAAGAGAAGAAAATTATGCTTCAAGCTCAGACCCTTGTGTTGTGCACGACGGAGACCTGAAGGACGATGTCGCCCCGAGATGCTTCTGTGGAGTTTATGCGATAATGTATATGTCGAAGACGATTAGCAACCCAAACAGAGTCTTTTTGGGTTGCCCATTCTATAAGGTAAGATAAAAAAACCTGGGAATTTTGTTCTGTTTGAATGGTTTGATATATTACATTATTTTGGGAATTTTGACAGGGAAACCAACTGCATTGCAAGTTTTTTCTTTGGGTCGATGAGCATCTTGTTAGAATTGGAAGCAGTGGTTGCATCTTTGATAAAAGACCTCTGATTGAGAAAGAGGCAGAAGTTGTTGAAGAGGAAGAGGGATTTCGTCATAGGATGGCTGTACTGGAGGAGAAGGTTACTGTGTTAGAGAAGAAAAAAAATTTGTTAGCTTGTTGTGTTGTTATAATTGTATGTGCAGTTGTGGCTGCTTTTTATGTATTTAGTGACTGAGCAATGAATTTTAGAAAGTAGAGTAGGAAAATGTGTTGATCCTGGTTTTTGTTGTGTATTGAAACATGCTGTTTAGGCAATTTATGTATCATATTATCTATCTAAATGCAATTAAAGTTATGATATTCGTAGGTTGTTGAAAATATGTTGTCAATATCCAAAGAAGCATTAAATGATTGAGGAAAGTAGGGATGAAAGTTGTATACATGAAAGTTATGTAAACATCTTTGCGACAGTTAAATTTTTTAAAAGCTGCCCAAAAAGAGCAAATCTGTTCAAGTGTATAGTATTATGAAGCTTAACATCACAAAAGTAAGCCTCAAACACCTAACAAGTTTGCAACAGTTTATAAAATCCTAAGAGCTTCTCCAAAAAAAAAAAACCAATTCTCCCAAAAAAACATTGTTCTCACAGTCAAGTTTCCTAAATGCTATTACAAGGCATAGTGGGATGTCCAAGGTGTCATATTTCTTCATGTCTTTGGATTGATGGATGGTGGATTAGGAATGAATTTGAACAGTCTTGTTGTTGCTGTGCTTGCTGCTGCCAATGTCTCCTTGGAAGCTGCTGTACTCGGTCCTGGCCTGACTTGAGATGGTTGTGGGCCATGTGGAGCACCTTGTGGTTGAAGCTGTGGTGGTGCAGGCTGACTTGGAGGTGGGAGTGAACTGGGGCAAAGTGGGACAGGTGGCCTGAATATCTTCTGTTTGGGTCTGATTTTTGAAGTTTTTGGTTGAACTGTTTGGTGAGCTGTGGATGGAACTTGAAGTGGAGGCCTAAATGGTGTACCTCTGATTGTGAGTTGGTCTGCCACGAGAGCTGGTGTTACAGGGTTTGGTGTTGCTGCCACAGCACTTGGAACCTGTTTGTGATACATAAGACGGTATTCATGAGACTTAGGATAAATAACAGTTTAAAGGGTCAACATTTCACAATAATATATAAAACTTACATCTGGAGCCTAGCTAGATGGATCACTTTGGGTGTTAGGAGCATCCTGTCCAATTAAGTTGACCAATGTTGATCATTACTATATAAATCCTTAAATATTGAACTAAACATATATATACACCAAATATCCAGATTACTAAGAATAAATAAAATACTAACATCATCTTTTGGTGCTGACTGTGATAGTGGAAGGACAACTAGTGACTGACTTGTCCCACCTTTCTTGGACTTCTTCGTCTTAGGTTTCCAGTTGGGGTTAGATGGAGCACCCTTGCATGTCTTGTAATTATGTCCCTCTGAGCCACATTTACTGCAAGTTACCTTAAAGGATCTCTTCAGCTTGGCACCTTGCTGCATCATTGGTTCAGCCGGATCCTTTTGTCTGTTGTGTACCTTTGGTCTGCCTATTGGTCTCTTTATGATGGGAGGATCTGGTCTTGAATACTCACTCCGTATCCAAAATTCCTGACTAGGCACCGGTTGAATAGAATGTGAATATGTCTTATGGATTGACTCCATGCATAACCATGGATGAACATATTCTTCTGGTTGATCATGTCTTTTCCTGATTGCTGCTACTGCATGGATACAGGGCATGCCTAAAACAGACCAATATCATGCACTAGTTAGCAATAAACCAGATAATTTAGAACAGTAAACCATATAATTCAGAACAGATTTAACATATAATTAGAACTAACCAGTCAGCTGCCACTTGTTGCATGAGCAAGTTTGCTTGATGAGATCCACATCTACCTTTGTATTCTTACGACTCACTTCAAATCTCTTACGTTCCTCGTCACCTGTCCACTCTGCAAGCCACTTGTTGCTGGGCCTTATAAGACGATCCAGCCTTTTCTGCTGAACAGGTGCGAGCTTTCCAGAATAATTTTCTAGTTACTGCTTATGTTTGACCATCCTCCTCATCAGATAGCACCTAATTTCTTCACACATTGTGAGAATAGGCTTGATTCTATAGTTTACTATCTTCGCGTTGAACACCTCACACATGTTATTTGTGAGGTTGTCCACTTTTGGTCCATGTGAGAAATAGGCCTTCACCCAAGTTGCTGGCTCAAATTTCGATAGATACTCCCATGCACCCTGGTTAATTCGCTTGAGTTTTTCCATTTGCTCCTTAAATTCTGGTATGGTGGTGCATTTAGCACAATCCCAAACCACCTCCCGAATATAGAGGTCCTTAAAACGGTTGATAATAAAATTTTTCCAAATGTGCATCACACAGTTTCGGTGATGGGCATTTGGCATAACTGACTTCAATGCAGGTAACAATCCCTACATAGCAGTTGCACAATCATATAAAGTAACACAACAGTCATGATACATTTGCTACCCAATAACATAATATTAAAAATTGAATTTTTATGAAACCTAATTGTTATTTAGATAGTTTTTAATTATAATATATAATTAATTAAAAATTTTCATAAATATCTAAAATAATCGATACAATTTTATTTGATACGAGTTCAGAGAGTTTGTAAAAGAAAGGAATATATTAATAAAGATTACATGGATTAAATTATTGTAGAAGTTACATGATTAGAAGTACATGCTGCTATATATATATAGTATGTGCAGCAGAGTTATAATGGAAACTAACTAATTAACTTGCTTTGATTATAACATTAACTAATTAACTTGCTTTGATTATATCATCAAGAAGTCAACATATATAGCATATCACGATTGGTAACTAACTAATTAACTTGCTTTGATTATAACATTAACTCTTATCTTAATAATCTTCATTATGAGTATAACAAGTTATGCAGCAGTAGTAGTACATTCATAGTAAGTACATTCTTACAAGTTATAACAAGTTATGCAGCAGTAACTTCCTATGATTATAATTTTAACTTATATCTCTATAAATTTTTATACTTATGCAGCAGTAACTTCCTTTGATTATAACTTTAACTCATATCTCTATAAATATTGAATACTTATGCAGCAGTAGTACATACATAGCAAGTAAAACAGCACTAATTCATATCAAGTTATGCAGCAGTAACTTTCTTTAATTATAACTTTAATTGATATCTCATTAAATTTTTATACTTATGCAGCAGTAGTACATACATAGCAAGTAAAACAGCACTAATTCATATCAAGTTATGCAGCAGTAACTTTCTTTAATTATAACTTTAACTGATATCTCTATAATTTTTTTTACTTATGCAGCAGTAGTACATACATAGCAAGTAAAACAGCACTAATTTATTTCAAGTTATGCAGTAGTTGTACATTCATACTAAGCTAAACAGCACTAATTATATTAAGTAAAGCAATAGTTGTATCCAGCTACTAAGAAATAACCTAGTATTCAATAACACTCATCATTAAAGAATTACATAACACTATGGCAAGACATAAAGTAATTATCAAGTTTACCTTTTGTTGGTCGGACATAAAGTTCCAACCATGAGTCTGCACATCCCCCAAATCCTCTTGGAGCAGAGTCAAAAACCACTTCCAGGACTCCTTAGTTTCAGACCTAGCTACTCCGTAGGCAACCACGTAAAATTGGTTATTTGCATCCTGAGCCACTGCTGTGAGGAGTTGTCCACCGTAATAAGTCTTCAGAAAACAGCCATCAAGATGTATCAATGGCCTACACCCACTCTTGAACCCCTGTTTGCATGCTTCTAAGCATATATAAAGCTTATCAAAAACAGGGGGGGATTGAGGTATAGGAGTGACACACAACTCTGCCCTAGACCCTGGATTGCTTCTTAATATCTCAAACAAGTAATCTCTAACATTACTATACTGCTCCCTCTCATTACCCATGATTCTCTCTCTTGCCTCTCTAACTGCTCTGTAAACCATTTTTGGATGTGCAGTGAGTGAGAATTCTTCTCTGAGAAAGTCAATAGCCTCACTTGTCCTCATATGAGGCTGTGTACTCATTCTCTTCTCAACCTTCAAGCTAATCCAATGTTGATCAGCCGCATTACTTCCCATGTCCCTTGCACATGTATGGTCATTTTTGTAAGTCTTCACCTGGTAGCATTGCAGAGATTTATTGTATGATAAATGAACCAACCACGGACACTCATCATCCATGCATCCCACCCTCACTCTCTCTTTGTCATTCTTAATCCACCTAAGCTCCCTACCCTCAGCAATGAATGAGTCTTTTACAACTTCCTTAAATCGCTCTATGGTGGCAAACCTAGTCCCTAACTCAAATCTCCCCTCTCCATGCTCATAATCATCATCAAACTCAGGGAATTTATGCTTGTTAGATTCATCATCTGATGAAATAGGTGTATGTAAATTCTCAGATTCATAATCATATACCGGGTCATCATCATCATCTTGGATCAGGCTCACATAGAACCTAAAATGTTGGTCCCTGTTTGGTTCTGGGCCTCTGTTGGGCTGCACATTAGGATCAGACCCAACATTATTTCTGGTCTGCTGCTCATTGGGTCCACTACTTTGTCCCATCTTCTTCCACGTCTTCCTGTTTCTTTTAGCACCTGTCTTATTTGCAGTTGTCTTCTTTGGAGACACAACTTTTTTCTTTCCCTTCATTACTCTCTGCCTTTTGCTACCTTTCTCATCAGCACTGGTATCATCATCACTATTACTTTCAAATCCGGGAGGTGGAGGTTTGTAGGGCTCATCCTCCGTACTCTCGTACCCATCATCAGATGACGAACTCTGATCATCCACCAAAATCTCTCCATCATCAGGAGTGTTAGTTTGCTTTCCAGCATCCTCCACAATCTCAGGTTCATCAACAGGGTGGTCAAAGTATAGGTAAAACTCATCCGTCTCTGTATTCTTCATTTTGTTCTCTCGCATTGCGTTAATCCCTGCATCTCCTGTCAAAATATGCAGCCCAGACTCAATATCAGGACTCCTTGGATCATACCAATAAACTGTCTTGTATGATTGGTACCCCAACCCCTTGAACAATGTGATCAAGTCTCCGAAATTAATGAAGTCCAGGTCCATTTCTGGAAACTTCTCCACCTTCCCATTTTTGTAAACCAGAGAGCCATTACTTTCTCTCACAAAATTACCTCCATGGTGGAATACAGGCACCACAAACACATCAACCATCTGAAAAAAAGAAAAACAAAAAATTGTAAACAATGATCAAGAATTACTCTTTTCACATATTAACAAGCAATGGCCTTCAACATACAGAAACGAAAAATCACCGCAGAAGCTTTCTTTGCCCTAACAGTAATTCAATTTCAATCGAAAAACCCCAATACTTTTTTGACAACTTCTATCAACATGCACGATCAGTCCTTTCACAACAGAGTTCATACTTGCATAAGTATTTAACATCACAATCCACTAACTAAGCAACACAACAAACTTCTTACCTTCGGTGACGAAGACAGCAACTCAGATAACAATGGAGGCCTCTTCGACGGTCACTGCACACGGCAAATGTCTCAGCCTGGGTAGTGATCTTTTTGGAGGGAGAAACAGAGTATGATGATCGTTGGTATCCTTAGGGTTTTATGCAATTCAGAAAGGGTGGTATGGGTGTAATGGGTATTGTAAGGGACTTTGTAAGGGATGAAATCAAAACGACGTAGTTTAGTGGTGCAGGGACTTATTTGTCCAATTTTATAATGTAGCTTTCCAGTCAGCAGTCCAGGTGTCAACCAGTCATGCCACGTCATCCGCACGAGAGCCACATCAGACTTCTCCGGCGAGTCTGGCAGAGGCAATTCGACGGAGGGACTCATCCGTCCAAGATTTGTGAAGGTCAGGGATTTAAAAGTATTTTCAAATGCTCAGGGACGAAAATGTCCGCGGGGCAAAAGGTCAGGGACCTATTTGTCCTTTTCTCAACTAAAAATTTAGTCTAATCAATTAAATTATTTAATTATTTTTAGTTATTAATTTTACATAAAATTAAATATAACTTGGTTACAACAAATGTTTTCCAGTTACGATTCTAGCCGTTATAGTTAAATTTATTTCCTACTCACTACTATAATGTTTTTTTTTGGTATGTTTTAGAGATTCTTTTCTCATATTTTTTAGTGTTTTTAAAATTTTTTAATCTTTTAGATCTCACTAAATAAATATAGTTATTTAAAAAAAATTATATTAAAATAGTAAGATTCAACAAGTGATCTCACAAATCGGTTTTTTAATTATTGAGTTCTATCATATAAATTAAATAATAAAAAAATTATAATCTTAAAAAATTTAAATTTTAAAATAACTACTATATTATTTAGTGAGATTTAAAATATTAAATTTTTAAATATATAATCAACAATAATTTGATAAACTCGTTTAAATAAAAAAATTTACTATAAAAAATTATAATTTTAAAATATAAAATTTTAAAATACAAATGGCAGAATAATTTTATAATAATTTAATTATCTTTATTATTTTATGTAAAGAGAATTTTGTTTATTAAGGTCTAAAAAATAATATTAAAATAAACACTATCAAAAAAGATTTTAAATTTAATGTTATGAAGAAAAAATAAAAAAATTTATATAAGAACTAATTTGATTAATTTTTAAAATTTTAGGGATGAAAATGATTTACGTCTAGACTTTCAGGAACTATTTTGATTATAAATAACTTTTTTACATGTTAAGTGACATATAGCATACTAGGTGTCACTGACCTAATACGTCAACCAATCATCTTATGACACGTGGCATTAACTTACCACGTCATCATGCCACGTGACACTTAACGTAACACGTCATCATCTAACTAACAGAAGGACCAATTTGACTTGTTTTATCTTTTAAGGACTAATATGACTAAAAAAATCTTTTGAAGACTAATTTGAAAAATGAATGATCTTTTTCAAAGACAAATTTAACTATAAACCCAAAGTTTGGATGGTGGTGGTAAAAATAAATGAAAACATTATGGACCTTTTAGTGTTTTTTGTGTCTTGTGTATTTACTTTGCCAAACATAAAATATATATATATTGTGTCTATATCTTTTAAATCTGTTTCGGTATCTCTGTCTCTTAATATAAGTAACCAAACGTAGTGTTAATGTCAACCGAGGGTTGTCCTACGAAAAAATGGTTTAGTATAGAGTTGGACATATCAATCAAAAAAGCCATGAGAAAACAAAAAAGAGAAAAAATGTAAGATCAATATGTTTCTACCTTAGTAACTTTGGATGTTATGTTTCTATAATTTTGGATGTTCTTTTATGTATACTTGAGGATGTTCTTTTGAATTTTTTTTTATAAGATGACTTTTTTTAGGCCGGCAGTTGATATGGAAGAAAGCAATAATCCACACGATATTGGAAATAAATCCTTTAGTGCAACTCTTGGAGTAAATGAATCCCAACAAGTTGTTGAATTCATGTCTTTGTTAAATTCTTTTAGAAATTCTTAGTTTATTGTAAGTAGGCATATAAAACAACCAAACTAGAACAGTCATCTAATATGCAGGAAATAAAACAATTGGACAACGAAAAAAAAAATTACATCATCTAATAATACACATACAGCAGTTCCCAGATTTCCTCCTCCACTTATCCTTGAATGATTTGCTTTATTGCTTTATTATTGGGGAACTTTCAAGGGTAACTACCCATTCAAAAGGGAATAAACTATAAATTCAATAGAATAGAATGCCTCTAGTTCATGCTCAATGAATTTTCCTGGGGACTTTTAGAATCTATGCTTCAAAATTTCCGTCATATGAAGGGCCTTTCTTTAGTTAGTCATGCACCTTGACACTTCTAGCTTCAGACCCTGTAGGTCTCCCAACGCCGCAAGGGCACCTTTCGCCTTTGGCTACCTTGACTACCTCTACGCCCATGCTCTAGTATTTGCTGCCTGGCTGTACCATCAAATGGCGATAGTAACGTCCACGAATTATTCTGTGGCACAAAAATTGAATCTTGTTGGGGAACCTCAGCTGCATCTGCTGCTGGACAAACCTTCAAAACATGTAACAGTTTAAATAAGGATACTAATCTTTTCAAGTTTAGAATCCGATATTTAGATTTAGCCTAGAAAAACTGTTACCATCTCACTATACACCTCTCAATTCCTCTAGATATTGGACGAAGGAAGGGCGGATCCCGTTGAGCATAAAGCAACCCAACCTACAAGAGAACAGAAAGTGGAAAAGAAAAACAGCAGAGATTTACTTTTACAAAGTTTCTTAGAACACATGATACTGTGAATTTCAGACAGTTTTTCACAAATTTAAGGCATTCATACTACCAACCTAAAACTTCTGTACATATACATTCTGTTCACCAACCCATATTATATCCAGTTCTATTTTATTGGAAATGTTAGAAAGAATAACCAATCCTAGAGAGGTAAGCACAGTTTAAGGGAAACAATAGCTTGGAAGGCTAGGGCTTATAATCAAGGTTTATTATCCAAATTAAGAGAGATTTGAGATCACAAATTCCAAGCCCCCTTTAGAGAACCCGAAAATTGGACAAAATATATACGGGCTTGCCCATTTATTTGATGACAGTTAGAGCCAAAGCCAATCAAAATCACATGAATTTTGATTTACATATATTTGAAGTAAATGTCACGTAATAAAGTTAAAACCATTTTGGATGCAAATAAAAAGTTAGACATAAAAATCACTTGATAAGAGACAATAGAATATAATATAAAAATAATTAAAGGAAGCAATTTTATAAATAACTGTCAAAGATGGGCAGAGAAAATTCCAATCCAACTACATGATCTATGAATAACTTAACAACTATGAAGAAAGATCTTGGAAGAGGCCACTGGTCTTTCCTGAAATAGAATGCATAAGAACAAAGATTATGTACCTCCAATAATGCAACAGCAGACGGGTCGTCAAATATTTCTTCGCTATAATCGATTCGGTAATTAACCTGTCGGAAGATTATGAATATCTTCATTAGTATATTCTAATCTAAGCAGTTTTACAGGATCAGTAAACATAAATAAAGCGCAGTGCCTTCCATTAGTTCAACTATGCAAATCTATTGATAATACTTCTTACAGATCGTGTTGGAATATTTAGATTTTATTGCCACTAGGGTAACTATATTGTCTATATTGATTACATCAACCCTATCATTTAAGTTTCCACTTTATTGTCCAATCGCCGGTTGTCAACTAGGGGAATTGGGGAAAATTAAATTGTTTTTTTTTCATCTTGTGCTACTTTTTCTACTTGTTCTACCCTACTGATCTGATATCATGATGCCAGATCTAGGGAGGGGATAAACATTTCAGTTCCTACTTTAGGAGTGATTATTCATCAAATTGCTCCCAGATCTTAAACAAATATACCTGATTTGTGCCTACTGTTATCGTCTAAAAACTCCTGTTCTTTTGAACAGAAAGAAATAAAGAATCTTGTTATGATCAAAATACAATTTTCACATTATAAAATACATCTATATTTAATGAACATCAAAGGCAATATTATTTTTTCTAGTTAATTGGTCAACTACAATTATAAATCCTAATAAACAACCATGGAAACCCTTCTCAATTCCTTCTCCCACAGAAACCATATAAAAAAAAATTACAACAAAAAATAAAAAAGAAAAAAGACAAACAAATGCAAATAAAGATAACCAAGGCAATAATAATATCAATCATTATCTATTCAAATGACATTTTTGTTGTTAAATATTTCCCCTTTTGACTTAAATAAATTAAGCAAAGCCTTCAGTTTGAAATGTAAACAAATAAATTAAAATGCAAATATTTTTCCTGTTTTCCCATTCTATAGTTAATGATAGTATATCCACTTTCATACAAGTACACTCAAGTGGATATCAAATATTTGCTGGTCAGCAACATCATTAGATACACTAATCAGATATGAGGATATACTAAGAATGAATAACTAACTTTCAAGCAGCGTCCTTGTTTGTTAGGTACACCATTACAAACACTAAGCTTCTTGTTCCTCTCCTCCATTAACATTTCAAGCAAAATATACTTCTTTAACAAATAGAATTTCAACATTAGGGACACCATCCTTTGATTTTACAATTTCATATCCATGTGTACATGTTCGCATTTCCCATGTGTGAAGATTGTTTTCTGCCAATATTATTCATTTTTCAATAGAACTGATGCAACATACTAGCAGCATATAAACTTTAGTTAGGAAAGTTTACCCCAAATTCTGTGTTGACAAGAGCTTGAACGAAATCCATTAACTGAAGCTTTGCCCACTCCATGCGCAATATAGGATCATCAATTTGTGGTGGACACCTCCAAGGGGCACCAAAACGTAATTTGTCTTTTGAAACCTCTCCATTGCATACATCAATTGCAAACTTTTGCAAGATCTCCAATGCTCTATCCATCGCCGGATTCAGGACAGTAATCTGAATGAAGTTGTTTAATGTTTAAACCTAAAATGGACGGAATATATATTTTTCCCAAGTATAGAAAAGTCAAAATTCACATATTCAGGACAGTATCCTCTAGTAGTATATGTTAATAATATTAATACATCCATTACCAGTGGATGCATAGAACAGTACATATAATTGAAAACCTCCGGATCATCCTTCAAGAAAGTATTAACACTGAAGGTCGTAGCAAACTAGCAATAGTTCCCGAGCCTTCAAAAGACTCACTCTCCTGGCCTTAATTCTATTTCCAAATTTGTATGAGATAATCTCCTCACTCTCTCTCCCACCTCTCTAAATAACCTCTCACCTCTACCCTAAAATAGAATTGTCCATACACCACTAGTCTGCCAACTTGACTGAGTTAGTTAAAATACTAGTTTCCAAAATACCCTTAGTCTTTCTCATTCTCTCCCATAAAAAGCATACATTAACAGTATACAATAGGGTGGGTAGGTGTCGCTAGTAGTTTAACTAGTATTTTTTCCCATTAGTTTCATCTTCCATGGATCAAACAGTGCCCATTATATCAGCCACAAACAATGTTTCCAGAAATGCCAGTTCGATCTGAATCAATTTTATTGGATTCATTTAGGGTATTTCTTGGTATCCTTCTAGCTGATGAACTCTTCTTAGCTCTTGACATTTTCTCACATGATGAATACACCTTAGATATTACCCAAAAAACTAAAGGTAGGTTACACTGACTTCAGATAATAAACTACAAATGAAATCCCTAGATTTGTCAATGATACAAATCATGAGCGGCAGTTAGTGTCGTGTTTATAAGGGATGTCAGTGTCACATTTTACAAAAATTGAAAGGTACCAAACGTCATATAATTAAAATCTCATGGGAGGTGAATTTGAATCCCACCTTAGACACGGAAAACATCCTATGGCCAGCAGTTTGCCCTTAAGTGGATGTCCTATGGTGAAGGGATAAGTCACCACGTCCAGTGGTGGATATCTTTGGAAAAGTTTAAAAAATAAAATAAAAAAATCTCATGGGAGGTTAGGTATACTTTCACAGATGGAGGGATACCCTGTGTAATATTGCCTAACCTCAAGAAATTCAGTGTAACTACCCAAAACCTAATAGATCAAGCTGTTCGCCCTCACACCTAAGACAGGCTGTCCCAGATTCAAAAAGTAGATTCTGTACCCAAATTCTAAATTCACACTAGTCCTGACCTTCCAAATTAATTACCGGATATACATATATAGACATACATATACAAATCCTCAACCCTTCAACAGCAGATTGCTAGCCCTACATTGTCCAAGCCACATTGATCACGGTAACCACCAAACAAAATGCCACTCAAGCACCAGATTATGTTAAAGAGATGGTTATTAACATAAAATTCCAGCATCCTATCAAGCAAGCCAGTTCAGCCGATGGATCAGTTCCATCATTGTGTTTAAAAGAAACATGTTCTGGATACCTTTTAAGCAGATTTTAGCAGCTATAATTTTTCTTTCTCCTTCCTTGATCTTGAGGATAGACTAAAGAAAAAGATACCAATATACCCAGACACAATTTAACTGAACATAAATAGAAGCATTTCATGTCAGAGAATAGACAAATAAGGTCAAGAAAGAAGATGCATCCCATGCTCATTATTTGAAACTTACTTGCAAATACGCTAAATATGCATCTACAATATCCTCAAAAGTACTAGCCTTGTCTTCCGTTATCCTACAGTTCAACAAAAGCATCAACCACTGAGACATACAGCAAAAGGTAGATGTAAAGAATACACAGCTATACAACATAAAGCACTTACACGTGCTTAATGGTATACTACTGCTCAGGCTACATATTAGATGACAAAAATAAATCAAACAATGAAAATTAATTCTTACTTTTGGTAATATTTACTTTGCTTAAGTGCATAAAGCTCAAAGAGATGTCGAGGGTTTGGCCCAAGTACCTCAGCAATTACATTCCACTGACATTTAGGAACCACAAGTTAAAAATTGCAAAAATTTCTGTAACTTAAACACCAAAATAAATGTAAAGTTATCTGAGGAAAAAGTAATATCCTCACTTCTTTATGACTGAAATAATCAGGGACCATATGCATTTTAGCTTCCTGTGGAGTCCATCCAAAGGTCTACCAACAAAAAATTGTTGAATTAATGATATAAAGAATATATGACAAACATAAAATGTCACAGACAGATATACATCATTGTCAGAATACACAAAAGTTCTCACACAGAAAAACTTCATAACCAAAGTCCAGACACATACTCTCTCAGAAGTCAAGTGATAAAGTATTATCAAGGATTGACCCACAGGGGTTTAAACCCCAGTGCCAACTATAGCAACTGTAGTGACTACAATATTTTTACTATTCAACCCATATATAGCTTGCTCAAAGGATCACAAACAGATAGACACCATTGTTGAACTGCTACCCAAATCTAGCTGTATGTATAATACTCTGTAACAGATAGATCTCAACTCATGCAGATTCTCTCTCTACCCATCCCTCTCTATTCTGAAGCCATACATAATTGAAAAAGCACAATTTTACTGCTAGAGAAAAGGGGGCACTAGCTCCTTAAAAGAAATTGTAGGAGAGAAATAACAATCTGACTTGAAAATTAAAAGGGGAAAAAATGAGAATCCCAACTCCCGGCCTTAGAAATAGTGTGATCTACATTAAATTCCTCAATCTACAAAGCACGCCTTGCTCGGTCCTCCCTCCCCTATAGCAAAGTCTAGGTAAATACATGAATGTCCTAATGCATGTGATATACATGACTACTTCAGAAAGCTCTTCTTGCATGGGTTCAATGCATTTCTCACCAAATTTTCAGCACCAAAATGTAGAGTGTACAGTCAAGTTTATAAACAGATTCGGCGAGAATTGGATAGTGATTTCCTTCTGTTGAAACATGCATAAAACTACAATGAAGCAGAACAAGGGTCAAATGTATTCTTGTTATAATCTCATTGATTCCATAAAAAGATTATTGGCAGAAGCAGGGCAAGGTTTGCATTCAGCATGTGAAAAATAGATAGGTTGGAAGGAAGGGAAGAATAAAAGAAAGGGATACGTTTGCGACGAACAGAACAGAGAAGATCTATTGGCAAGTAAATGTTCATTTAAGATTTCATTTTCTTAAGGTTTAACTAAGAATTTAATATACTCCATTACTATATGTCATTTATTACACAGAGAAAAGGCAGATAGAGAGAGATTTCAAACAAAAATGCTGCAGATTATTCCTACTTTTCCTGGGCAATGACTCAATGCATAACTCAACGATATCTGATAACATGAACATTTGTCTTCACATATCTAGTTCCAAATTCCAACATTTAATCTCTGGGTCCTCTATATGTGCGCACGAGAGAGAGAGAGAGAGAGAGAGAGAGAGAGAGAGAGAGAGAGAGAGAGAGAGAGAGAGAGAGAGAGAGAGAGAGAGAGAGAGAATAGTTATCCAAGTACCTCGCGTGATATGAATATATCCTTATATCCGAACTCCAAGAATGCTTCATATGAATAGTAGCTGAAGCAAACAACAAGGTATAAGACGCAATAGAATGGAAACAGGCCCACGCAAGATATTCCAGTTAGTGAAGATATTAAATGAAATTGCGGAAGAATAGGAAAAAAGAAGGTAGAGGGAAGAGAAGTAATAAACTAGACTGAATGATGAAAATAACCCTGGACTCAAACACAAGAACATAAAAATGCAATGAACCAAGTAGTGGAATATAGCTGAGATAGAAATCAGCTTAGACCACTGACCATACCAAATATTTAATTCTCGAGTGAACATAAAAAATAAATAACTCTTTTTTTGATAAATGACTTCTTACAACAGAAATCATAATCCACTGCAATTAACCATCACAGAGATTGTGTCTCCTACAAAAGTTCTGAGTTGCAAAGAGGAACGTCCTAGAAATTGTTTCTACCTATTCTAGTATACATATCCGATAATGTACTTTGCATCATTTTCTTCCATTCCCCATATTATATGACTTTATACTCAGAAGCTGAGTATAAAATTCAAGCACATTCCGTAAATAGAAGTAATAAAAGGATTCCTAGTATCTAAAAATTCAATTGTACACTATTTAACAAAGTCTAAAAATTCTTACAGTAAAACCAGCGAAATTTCAACAATCCATCTATGCCTATTTTACAGAATCCAACCTCATCAGCCAATGGAAAGTGCACTTTTTTCTGAAATTCTGAATCTGACTTTTCATTTTGGAAGCAAGCAAGTTTCATAGCCATAAAATTTGGAGCCGGAACAGCTAAAAGGTTTTAATTAAATTCCAGTGACAGTTTACAGTTACAAAGAATTTTTTATACCTATTCTTGACAACATTAGAAGGGGCAAAGAAAGTGAATCTGAAATATAGAAAATCACCTGTCAGATGTCACCAAGATCACGGGCAGAATACGCTCATTCGCACCCAAAGCAATTATACGCCATATCAGACTATCATGATACAGTGGTCCGCTAACTGATATATCATCATTTACAGTAGCATGCTTTAAAACTTCGATATTATTAAGAACTAACTTCGGCTGCAAGTGACTAGAACAGATTATAAATTTTGAAGCATTATACAAAAGCAGAAAAATCCAGTTGAATTACTTGTGTCCAATGTCTAACCAGAGAAGTTTACTCCACCATTGAATTGCATACCTGGAAATGGTCCACTTCAGCAGCTTGTGATAACAGCTCCAACAACAAACAAGGCCAATCAGTAGAAGAATGCGTCAAACTCCTTGAGAACACGCCAGTCCGGTTCATATGAGCAATGGCATTAGCCCTCCACCCTTGCTGAACCTCGAGCACCTTCTTCGCCAGCTTCAGCGCCACAACCGCCTCCTTGAAATAAGAAGCCTCCTCCACAGACAAGGAAACCTTCTCCTTCTCCCCGAACCCTAAAATTCTGTCTATCTCGGCGGCATCGCAGCGAGCGGACATTGCAAAGATCGCCCGGTCCCACAGCACTGCGGGTGAGGCCGCCCTGTTGTTAGGGACAGGGGACTTCGAAGCACTGCCGCCGGCGAGCAACACGCTGCGGAGAGCCCCGGTGAGGCCGTGCCATTTGCTGAGAGTGGCAAATACCTGCTGAGCGGTGATGGTGCCCATCCGGACACCTCTTTCAGCCATGGACTCAAGGCATTGTTCGAGGCTTTTCCGGCAGTCGGAGATAGAAGGCGGCGGACAGCTGGACCACGACGCCCACGGGTGGGAGGAGCAGTGGCCTTCAACAGATTGCGCAAAGTCGACGTAGCCGGTGAAGTGAGGAGCTTTGTTCCAGTCAGTGAGCAAACCTGCAAAGAATTGAAGAATTGAAGAAGGGAAGAGAGAGTGAATTTGTTGAGAGGGAGAGAGAAAGAGTACGGTTGAGGAAGAGGGTTGTTTTTCCGACGCCTCTGGGGCCGTGGAGGATGAGAGGCTGGGGGACGCGATGGTGCTGTGCGTGGTTGTTAAGGATTGTTTCAAGGAGAGGTCTGGGAATGATTCTCCATGGCTTCTTCACCATGTCTTTGATCTGATCTTTGCACTCTTCTTTCTGCAGATGAGTGAATGAAGTACAAGGGTTTTGGAGGGTTTTGCTCACTGTATCATTAACTAATGGGAAAGTATAATGAGTCAATAGAATATTTGTACAATGTGTATAACGAAAGTTTATGGAGTATTAGAGATATAATCATTAGTGTTACCTTTTTTCAAGGTTTATGAAGTATTAGAGATATAATCATTAGTGTTACCTTTTTCCATCAGTTGAAGCTTTTGAGATGAGTGGTATAATGACATGGTATTAGAACGCTAGATGCGAAAGGTTAAGAGTTCGATCGTCACATGAGAGTTCCGTTCATTTTCATTAAAATCAATTGTACCTGAGTTTCCACTATAAATAAATGATACTATTGTACATGTTTTTTTTACAACCAACCTCAATCAAATTGCACAACTATAACTCAAATGTCATAATCTTTTCATATTTATTTAGAGATTATAGATTCCAGTCCAGTTATCTTTCAAAAATAAATTGGCACAACTATAATTAAGAACATTTTCAAAATATAGCGTGTGCACACCTCTTCCATAACTCAAAAGAGCACACTTTCTTCTACTCTCAGTTCTAAAATTGTTTCATCATCAAATTTAAAAATCTTCCAAAATCCAAAATTATTCACAATAAAAAACTTCTCAAATCAGAGCACAAAAATTCCAACAAAACTTAAGAAAAAAAAAACTGATGAATGATAATTATTTAAAGTAATGAATTCGATTTTACCTTATTTTATTACTGTCAAAATTCAAAACTTGACGAGCATAAAAAATCTACGACTAACAAGTATATATGCATGCAATTACTTAGCATGGTTTCTATTACTATTTTTATTTTCCTCTTTCTCTTGTTTAATAAGATGCTCATCACTAATTCAAGTTATTTGATTCTTCTCTACTTTATCTCGCTTCATATTTTTTTCTCGAAAAATTACTTATCAAGAATGTAAATGAAATAATAATGATATAACAATGAAGTTGAAATGTTTATTGTTTGTGTTGGAATTTATATTTTGTGTACTGAACTTTATTTTTTTGTGCTGATTATTTTTGTCCTAAAATTCATTAATTTTGTTGATGGATGATAAGATTGGAGTTAGAACAAAATAAAAGATATTTTTGTCTGAAAAATTTTAAAAATACGATTTTAATTCAAAATACAACGTTGAGGACTATTTTAAATTAAAAAAAAAAGATTAAGAACGATTTTAATTTTAAGGACCAAAATAACACTTTTTTTAGTATCTCTATCATAGTAGCTAGAATCTCAATTTAACTCTTAAAATCTTTCGATATTACAATTTTAAATGAGTTAGTCAATTTTACGAAATTTGTACTAGATTTTACGATTTAAATCTTGTTAAGATTTTACGTTTTACGTACTTAATTTATTTTTTCGATTTTACATAAAATCTCAATTTTCTCTACCTTGATCTCTATCATTTTTATCAGAATAGATACAAATATATTAATTCAATATCTCTAAACACAATATCTCTATTCTTGTCTCATATGCCAAACATATACATCTTCCATCTCATGTCTATAAACAAACTCAACCTAATAGAGCACTAGAAAGTCTAACAGCGCACTTGATTTAAAACCCTATTTTAAATCATATGCTTTTAGAGGGAATAGATTCTATCAAGATTCATCATATATACCGAATTATACCGGCTAGACGATTGTTATTTTACGTTCATACAATGTTATACAATGTCATAAATGGCGCATGGTTAGAAACACTTTTAAATTAATGACTAAACCTTATACATCATATGTAAGGATTTTTTTTATGCCTAATAAAAACAAAGATTAAGAAGAGATTAGCATTTCAACTATGTAAATCCAAAAAACCTTCCCTTGACAAGTTGATATCCATTATTATTAACAGGTATTCGTAAAACACACCTTTTTTATAAACAGAAAGAACTAAAGTTAAATACAGAGTATAACCGTTCAAACTTCAAAGATACATTTAATATATTGAAAATAAATGAAAACAAAAAAAATCCTTTTATACCACCATATGTATCCATAGAGTTGACGAAACCTCCTCTAACTTCTGATGGACAAATAGCTCACTATAATTTCTTTTATATCTAAATACATTGAACTAATACAGCCTATTTGGAAACTAGATCAATTTGTATCAAATTACATTGAACTCTTACATAGTAGTTTATCCATTATCCAAACTAAGAATTATATGACGCTACTGACCACAATACTAGAAATTCAATATTAATCTAATAGTCTAAAACAAATTAAAAATTATATAATATCCGTCTAATAACATCATGCAACCATGCTACAAAATAAATAATAAATATCTTTCGAATTATTATTACAAGAGTTGTAACAGTAATTTAAAAGAAAAGAAAGAACTAAAATGAAGCAAGGCCAAAGTTGTCTAATATTCTCCATTCCTTTCAAGTGTTGAGAGATCTTATGAACTAACGACAATTAAGGCAAAAGTTGATTAATCCGCATAGCATTGTACACCTCAAAAGTTGAAATCTATCATGTAAAAGGTTTAAAATTGAAAAGAGCATATTAAACCTCATCATTTGTAATGTTGAGATACCTCCCAAACTAGTTTATCCATGAAATGGCATTTCTTGTCGAACCCCCAGCCTGGATTGCTCTGCATCATCATATTCCAATCCAAACATTAACATAAACATGCTACATAGAAAGCAAAAGAATCAAGCATGCTATATATGGTGGTGCATCATTTATGTAATTTCCCCACCACAGGCATACATATGATTTGCAGTCTTGTACTATTATACATTAACAAAGACATATGTCATATACATACGTCATATACATACTGCGCATATATAATTCAAAAGCATGCAAAATCATGTATGGATTAACATTAACATATCATTCAAAGTCCAAGGAAAACTTCTATTCCTTGTCCTTTTTTCATTTAATAAGAACTCTGGCCTATGTAAATATCTTACATAGTAGGTTCCAAGGCCACATAAAAGAGGAGGTCACGTAAAACTTTGTTGAAACTCAATGACAGAGATCAAACACGGAATTGCGCTAAGGTTTGGTTGTTGCCAAAAAGCAACATGCTATAAATTTGTGAAGAATAGAAATGGAATAGGTATTACTGTTGATAAGTATTGGAAGAATGATGTGATAAAGGTTAAACGGATGGGTGATCAAATCATCACAATTAAAATAATGATTAATGGGGAGGCCTTTTATGTGATTAGTGCACATGTATCACAAGTCAGTTTGGAAAAACAACACAGGCAAAGTTTTTGGAAGATCTAATTCAAAACATACCATTAGTAGACAATATTTCCTTGGGAGACTTAAATCGACATGTGGGGGAACGATGAGTGCAGATATGAAGGGATCCACGAGGTAAATGGTTTTGAGATAATCGACACAAAAGGCAAAATAATTTTAGGATTTTTTTTCAACCTTCGCGTTTCCTATAACAAACACCTAGTTTAAGAAACGAGACAAACATCTTCGGACATATAAAGTGGGCAAATCGATTTTTTCTCGGACTAACTGCAAAATAATAATTTTTTTGTCAATGTGGTTGAAAATGCTAGTAAGAAGAATCACAATAACCCTCCTTATTAAAAAAAAAAAAAATAGCGTGCTCTTCGACTCCAGCAAAACGTGACATGAAGTCATCAATAAAGGAACCCAATGATTAGGTGGTGGCTAATGAAAGGGGAGAAATAAAGAGATTTCCAGAAACAGGTAGAAGAAAAAGGAAGTTAGGATGAGATGGCAAACGTGCTGAAGTGATTAGAAAAGTAGCAAAAGAAACCTTCAGAGAAATGAGGTACTGGAACAAGATATAAAGAATCATGGTGGTTGGACAGAAGTATGCAAGAGAAGATGAATGTAAAAGGAAATATTTCAACGATTGTTCTTTATGACAGAATACGAAAATAGGGAAAAAGTATAAGCCGACTAAGGAGGTAACAAAGCAAGAAACAGATCTTTTGGGAGTCTTTATTGGTCTGAGGGCATGAGAGAGAAAGTTGATGTGACGCCTATTGTTGAAAAGATGATTTAATCACATATTATGTGGTTTACCAGTAAAGTATCGGGACAGGAGGTTATATCAGATAAGAAAAACATCAGTGGTTAAGGGTTAAGAAATGACCTAAAATGGCTCTAAATGAGATGGTTGAGAGAGATCTAAATACAAATAGACTTACTTCAGGAAATGACATGACACAATGACGTCATTTAATTCATGCTGCCAACCCCACTTATTGGGATAAGGCTTGTTTTTTTCCCACTTTACATTTCAGAAAAGTACGGTATTTTGGTCTTTGTATATCAACCATGTATACCATCTCTATGGTGATATTTCATACTTTAAGACTTAGAAGTATTCAAATTGTGACACAAAAAAAAACCCCTCATTGTTTGAACCATTCTGCAGTACACTACAAAAATGCTGAGAAATGATTCGATTACTGCATAGTTTCGACTTTGGATAAGATATACTATCGAATTGCTTTTCTACTATATTTGTAGCTAATAGAATGTTTTTGGTTGTACTGCAAATCTACAATTAGAACCATTTATTATTATTTGCTAATTACTTTCTTTATAAATACTTATGATGAATTCCATAATAGGAACTTATTATGAGACTACCAACATAAGAGACAAACTCATAATAGGATCTACGGTTCAATGCCTAAAACCAAAATAACTTGCCATCCAGTAGTTAGTTTCCAAACCTGTAGAGAGATGACAGCACGGTTAGTAAATTGCTTCACCGAAGATGGTGCACTTTTAGGAAGAGTGCTAGCAACTCTTTCTAATTCTTCATTTTGCTTCTTTGCAGTTACCCTATCTGGTCCACTGTAGTGATCGACGATCTTTTTCAGCAAAGGAACTCTCGCCATTGTCTCTTCCATTATTTCCTAGTAGGATATAAATGTCAGAGAAGCAAAAAACAAGTGTGAATAAATACAGAAACATAAAGCAGACAATTACTTCAAAGGAAAAGAAGTAATACAGCAGTTATCTAAATGTACGTGTTAATCAAGGGGAAAAAAGTGAGTTATTGGAAATTTGGAAACCAAACTAATTGTCAAAACTCAAAACTTTGGCACGTTACGTAATTTCTAGTTGCCCTCAATCATAGATAAGATTACTAATACAGCATACCTCCCACTCCTCTTGACTTTGAATCCCTTCATATGCCATCAAGAAGGGTTTCATCTTCTCGAGTGCATCCCGAAGTGGAATAGGTTCTTTCTCATCAATATCGGGGTTCTGATCAAACTCACCCATCAAATATTCTGGCTCAAATTCAATCTGCCATAAAAAATAAAACAACAGGGAACAGTCAAATACTGTACTATGAAGATTAAACATGGAACAGAGGGTTAGATTAAAATTTTTCTCTAAGAAAGCCATTGTTCTTAATTTCTTCTGAGATAGATGAATCAAGGCCAACAAGTTTCCTAATAACAATTCAATTAACTTAATCCACTTCTTTATGCCCTTCCAATAAATCCAGCTAAGCTGGAAAGTTTCACCTTGGTTCATTGAACTACTTTTGATCATTTCTCAACAAATTCAGAATGACAGCGGCGGCTAACCACTTACAGCACAATTGGTGTCAAATGCTTCCAAATACTCATCCTCCAATGGTGAGGGGAAAACACTATTAGCCATCTCCTCAAAACCTGCAGTCAATTGATTCATGATGTCAGGCCCAACCCGCTTGGCAAACCTCTCGCCGTCTGCATCATCTCCATGAAATAGCCCTGAGGCGTAATCCTCTTCATCCCTATCCCCATCACCCCTTTCCTCCAAGTCCCTCCCTCTAAATCCTCCTCTCCCCCGACCTCCACCCCTGCCTCGACCAAAGCCACCTCTTCCTCTTCCAGCAACATCATTATCCCGTTGCGACAGAATCCTCCGTGCAACATTCACTGCATCGTCAACACTTTGCATTGGCTGTCTCTTACGCACAGAATCAGATGGTGCAGCATCAGCAGGAGCACGACGATCACCAACACCACCACCACCAGTGCCTGGAGCTCGTTGAGCACGGATATGCCTATTCTCTTGGGAAACTTGAGTCCTTTGATCAGGCTGCTGCTTGGGCTTCCCACGTCCACTGCCAGACAACACACCTACTATGCCTCCAGGAAGGTTCTTCTGATCACTCTCACCATCACCACTGCTAAAAATTGGTGTTTTTGGTGGCAAAACATCTGAAGACGCACCAGCACCAGCATCAACACCAACATAATCATCATCTTCCTCTCTTTTGAAGAAAACGGGTTTCTTTGGCTCAGAATCAGGCTGCTTCTGGGAATCTTGTTGGATATGGGATGGTAACGGACCACCACGACCACGACCGGCAGATGGCTGTTTTATGGACGACATGAATGACGAGAAAGAAGGCATGCCTGACGGAGGGGCTGGCCTACCACGACCGTGTCCGCGACCAGAAACCGAAGATGGGGGAGAAGGCAACTCTGGTTCTTCAGATTTAGGATCACCAAAATTGGGCTTTCCTGGAGCTTTCTCATTGAATCCAAATGGTCCTCCCAAACCAGAGCCTCCACGACCTCGACCACTACCACTGCCGCTGCCACCACCAAAACCAGAAGAGGTGGAAAAATGTGCTAGAGTGTTCCTAGTGGCATTAGAGATGGTGGGGGTTTGGAGCCTTACCCCAATTATTCCTCTCATTGGCAATTTGATACAAAATCCTTTCTTGGGACAATACACAAAGAGGTTCAGACAGACAACATGAAATACCTGAAACAATAAAAAATCCTATTATTATGGTGATCCAATTAACAAAAAAATAAAATGAGTGTGACTTTTAAGTATGGGAAACTAAATCAATCTGAATATGTAATATGTAATATATTTTTTTGGTGTCTGAAAATAAAAGGAAAGAAAAAGAAACGAAAAAGAAAAACAAAGAACAAGCACAGCCTAAATAGCAGTAACTACATCACAATGCAGCAGAGAAATGTAATATGTAATATATAATGGGTCATTCTAGTAGGACTATATTATGGTGACTAGCATGACTATAGTGTTTTAAAAAGTGTGGCTAAAATTAAAATATCGCTCTTTTATTGTTAAACAACATTTTTAAGAAAGTGTTACTTAAAAAAAAAGTGTTACCAAAATATAAAAAAATGTGACTTTAATTTTAACAACACTTGCATAGTCACACCATAGCCACCATAGTATAGTCATACTAGAATTCACCATATATAATATAATGCTACTGAATATGTTTGAGTAAGAACCATTAGATTGAAAACATAAATTTATAAGTGTTCCAATCTTCCAATACTGCACCTCATGAAGGAAAACATAAATTTATACAATCCCATGAACAATCCAGCATATATAACAATTCCATCCATCAACAATAACATAAGCCTCAATGAAAACATAAATCTAACATAAAAAGTTTCAATAAAATCATAAATCCAATGATATAGAACATAGCATAGTCTCAATTAAAACATAACATAGTCATTCATAACATTGTTGACCTTTCAAAATTTTCTGCTTTTAACTTCTAAAGACACTGAAATTAAATTAAACAGGGGACAAAAAAATATAAATTAATAACTGCCTCAAGGAACAAATTTCAACCGTGAAGAACTATTATCAGAGCTTACAGGGACAACACGAAAAAACAAAGAATATAGAAGCAGAAAATGGTACCACGAAGGGGACGGCTGGAGAAGAGGACGGCGAAACCGCAGAACCCGGAGAAGACACGGCTAGTCGGCCGTGACGCCGTGCAGACGAAGGCGGCGATGCTCGAGACGGAGAGGCGACTGAGCTTGAGGCGCAGTGAATCGTTAACGGCGGAGCTCCAGGCGCAGTTAATCGCGGACGGCGGAGCAGGAGCTTGAGGTGTTGTGAATGGTGGATATTGCGTGAGATTTGAGTGCGCGGAAAAAGAGAAAAGTGATGAGCGATGAGCGATGAAAATGGAGAATCGAGAATGGAGGCGCTGTGAATGAGAAAGAGCTTGTTTGGAAACCGAATTAGAATTAATTAGAATTATTTTTCATTGTTTTCGAAATCTTGACTTTTCAAATCTAGAACTCTAATACCATATAATGAAATCACTCATCCCAAAAGCGTAATTTTACAGGACAATATAATACTAATGGTCATATCTCTAATACTTTCTAAACTTACATCTTACACATTATACGCTTAGGCTATTAGCTCTCTATACTTATTCTAAAAAAAAGAACTTGAATTCATAGTTATCACTCATCGTAACCAAATCGGTAATCAACCTAACTATAAGACTGGGTCATTAAATTATTAGTTCAACTAGTTGGTTACTAATTTATCCAATTGACGGATGGTAATTAAATAAAAATATAAAATTATAAAAAAATTAAATATTAAATGAGGAGTGTTAGAGGGTTAGTAATTTTTGTTATTTATAATCATCAATAATATTTTGGTGTGAGATTTCGTCCAATAATATAGGATTACTCATTTTTTTTGTTAGTTATATATTGGCCAAAATTTAATAAAATTATTGGCCCGTAAATTTTTTCATATTAAATTAATTGAAAAAAAAAAGTGCAAGACCAACAATGGAGATTGTGTAGCAGTAAAGCCATACTACAGCCTAGAAGAAACATTTTTGTAGAGAACACCAATTGAAAGAGCAAGCCTGATTCATCAACAAATTCAACTTACTGACCATTTTTAACAACAAAAAATTTAACAAAAAATTCAATTTAGAGACAAAATTAAATAAATAAAAAACGTTAAATATAAAATTAAATCAAAATAGATATTAAGAGTATTTTTTGAAAAAAATGATAGACTTCAGAAACAAAAAGTATATTTTACCATTTTCTTATATTTAAAATATAAACCATTTGAAGATGCATGACTAAAATATTTCTTTCTATTCTTGACAAAAAGTTATTTATAGTCTATGATGGAAATATTCAACTAGCAAAAACACAATTGCCGAAACTAAATGGACAAATTACATCTTAATGAATAACCAGTAAAAGGAGAGACCATTATTTAGAAAAGTAAAGAAAAAAAAACAAGGTGACAATGAAACACAATTGCAATTCTTAATTTTTTTTTTTTTTTTGTTAGTATTTTGAAACCTCATGTCATATACTTTGCCATAATTCTGCTTTGATGCTCCAACCATAGTTGTTGCTGTTGAAACAAAGTTTGCTCTTGATTTGACAATTCAGATGTTTTTACCATCATGTTTGTGGTGGACCATGTCTCAAAAGGATCATCTTCATTTGGTGTTACCAATGTTTCCTCATTACTATTTGTCGCTCTAAAAGTTGGTGCCACAACTGAATTATGAATACTCTGTGCTTCAAATTCCATAGGAATCATATTCAGAGTAGATTGGAAACTTAATACATTATTGAATGTTGGTGCTATAGTAGTTTCACACGAATTATTCACTTGGAACCTTGGTGTTGCAATAATTGTTTCACTGGAATTTCTATTTTGAAAATCTTGATGTTGAGCATCAAAGGTTGCCTCTGATTTCTCATTTGTATTTATCACACCAAAAAGTATATCCAAATTTGTCATGGAATTAGAACCTTGAAAATCATCATTTAAACCAACATGACTTTGTTGGATAGGAGGATCAAGAAATGGATTATATTGGATTGGAGGTACCAAAGGTTGATCCAAAAAATTGACAAATGAGTTAAAATCATTTGCCAATTTAGGTGATGCTTTTTCAGGTGCAATTGTTGACTCTGCCAATACCAACTCCCAACCCTCCTTGGAGGCATCATCAACAACAACTTCTTGTGATTGTTTCTCATCCTCTGACCCATCATTATTAGAGCAAGTGTCTTTCTCATCCTGTGATGAACTTGACCCTGCATGAAGAAGATTCCTATTGGGTTTGGATCCATCATTCGTCGAAAACGAAGCTTGGTCTTTAAGGAACTCCTGCAATGTCTCCATAAGCACTCCAGACAATTTCTGCACAGTTGGGTAATCATAGGATCTTCCAATCCCAATGCCCTTACAGAAACCATAAAAAGCAGATAACTCTTCAAATTGCTTGCATGATTTGTCACAAGCCTTGTAAGCAGCCACACATGCTGCATAAGCATATGGCAAATGGAAAAAGCTATCCAAAACTACACCAATCCCATCACTTATATCACTGTAAAGATCAAAACTTTCCTGCACCACGGCGTAAAGCGAAACTTGAACCAGACGGTTCCCTTTAGCCGAACCGGTAGGCCTAGTACCAATGGCTCTGTCCAACAACTTTTGCCAATTTACAACTCTATCCAAAACAATTCTGGGTTTCATATCTTTCATATTATCATTCTTTATGTGGTTTTTATCATGATGATTCGCGAATCTCCTGTAAAGCTTTCCGGTTAGGAAGCAATACAAGCGCTCGTCGAGGTAGAGAGCGAATGTTCTTACAAATGCAGTATAATCCCAAGGACTAGAACTGGAGTCATCTCTAAAATTAGAAAGGTTGAGAATCCTTGCACCTTGTTTCATTGCATGGAATATTTCCCTTGGAAAATAGAGATTGCCATCTTGGAAGATTCTAAGCACAATCATAAGAGATTTGAGAGCAACAACCCAATTGCGTGTCTTCCCAATACGTTTGGCTATTGCTTGGGCGCATGGGGCAGCATAGAGTTTGTTGGATGAGACTAGTTGAACAATTTCATTGATGTAACGTTCTTCTATTTGATTTTTATCATGGGTTGTGGCCTTAAGAACCATCACTTCTAGATTGGCTGCATTGGTTGCCTTTGCTAGGCTAATGCTAGTTTGGTCTTTCACTGCTCCAATGGCCTTTTTTAGCTTGCTTGGCATGCTGATCCAATTCGAATTCTAATTCTAATTCTTGTGTCTACTTTTGAGAAAATAAACGAAAAAGAAAAAAAGAATTCGAAGTTGAGGAAGAAGGAAGAGTGTGGATGCTCTTTTGGATTCTACTTTTAGTGAATGGATTTTGATGGTAGTGAGTAAAGAATGGAAACAAAACTAGGACAAAGCAAAAGTATCGTTCTTTGCGCTGACTAATAATCTATGCTTTCTAGTTAGTAATGTACTTGGTTATTTTGGATTAGATTTGTTACCTTATTGTCTTCCATTTGTCTATTCTTTTGTGTAGACACTAATTATTATATTTGGAAAAGTATATGTAACCAACTCTAAATCAGTTAAGAATGGAACAACTTTGTTAATTATAAAGATAGTAATTAGTTTTATTTATTTATGATTTAAAATATTGGTTATTAAATGTTTCACCACATTCAAATTAGGAGGAGATATGTTTAATATCATTACAACGTGAATCACGAAAATTGATTCAATTAGCTTCCGTCTCTTTATCCTCCTTCTTTCTTCAAATACCTGAAACATGATAAATCAGAAAATAGATTCAGAACCATTCAATTTACAAAGAAAGGAAACATCCTAATGCCTAACATAAATACCATCCACGTAGAGATTTTAGATTCACCCAGACACATTTAGCTGATTTTTTTGCTGGAACGATCTTGGATTCGGAGTTTAGCAACGGCCCAATACAAATACAGAGTGCGAGTTCGATTTACCAAAATATCCTTAATTTAAAATTCTAGTCTCATTGCTAGCTAGCTTGCTCCTCAACCCTTTCTTTTCTCCAAAATGTAAATGAGAATTTTCTCTAAATCACTTCGCTCCAAAATCACTCGTTAACACTAAAATAATCATAACTTCACCACACCCAACATAGAGAGACACACGCCCCATCCGACTCTGGCACGAACAGTGTGGGAGAAAGAAAAAACCCAAGAAAAAAAAAAAAAAAGAAAAACCACTCACTTCTCTGCTTTTGCCTCTCAGTACAAGAGGTTCGTAGAGCCTTCGCCTTCAACCATAGTTTAAGATCGGGACTCAATATTTACAATAAGATTTTGGAGCGCTCTTTAGCCCCTAAAATTTTAATTGCCTTTATTTATTTAGTCTCCAAACTTTGTGAACATAATTCATGTTAATTCTTTAAACAATTTTCAACATACAAACGTTAACGGAACACTACAGCCGAATGCCACACTAAACTTTGTAAAATGATGTCAATTTAATTTTGGCACTAAAATAACCCAAAAACATCATCGTAAATAGTGTTTATTAACATTTTACCTAACAAAATAAGTGATACGATGCCCTTTTTGAACTATTTAAATGCTGCATCATTTTACAAGTTTTAACTAGTCTATAACAGTACTCCATTAACGTTTTTATACTAAAAATCGTCTCAGGAACTAATATAAGGCACATTTATAAACTTTGGGGACTAAATAGAAGCAATTGAAACTTCAGGAAATAAATTGAGACTCGCATATAAGTTCAGAGACCAAATTGAGTATTAAGTCGAAATACTAATATTAATTAATCTCATAAACGCTAAGTGACATGAACATTAATTAAACATCTAAAATCTTGACGTCTGTCTGGATAGCCTGAATGATCAAACTACTCAAAATTTTTATTTTAATAGATTATTTTGTGAATAAAATATCTTAGTTTCTTAATGAAATCCCATAAAAACAAATTAAGTGCAGATAATTAAATGAGTCATTCTCCACCAACATATAAAAAGATGTCAAATTTTGAACTATATGGTACACTGTTACACAACTTTTTTTTAAAAAAATTTATGAAAAAAAAAACCATTAAAAGTAATAAAATCCTATTTCTATTTTTACCTATTATTTTTTCTTTTTTCTTCACAAATATAAAAACAAAAAATAATTACACAAATCAAACACTTTTTTCTTTACACTTGAACTAATACTAAACAATTCATTTTTTTTTCCACTAAAAGTGTTTAACTCCCTAACATTTCTCGAACTATTATTGACAAAATAATAAAATAATATTCATCTCTGAATTAGTGAATTTACAAATACCGAAATTACGGATTTCAACTCAATTTACAAGATTTCTATACACATATATACATACTATATACCTGAACATAGTGTTACAAAAAGAAATACGGATCAAAAGGAGAAAAGGTGAAAACAAAATTTGTTACAAACAAAGAATATCTAAATTCCTATACTCGTGGCAAGTTCACTGAAAATGCAATGATACAGAATGCGGCATTCTGGTGTTCCAGTACTTGAGGTCGATATGTGAGGACTGTATGAAACTTGTTTTGCAATTTATAGTAGTCTTTGAAAAGGCGTTATCTACTCAAACCAACTTCTTTTCTTCTTCTTCCTGAAAGTTGACTTCAATAAATAAGCTTAAAGATAAAGAAGTACCATGAACTTGATAACTAAATCCCACATCAACACAACATGGAAGTACCAAAACCAAACAACGCTATCCACGTATTTGCAATAAAAGTGGCACACATTTCATTTTGTAAGGTAAAATAAAGAAGTTACTTTAATTTCTTAGAATAAAGTAACGCAAGTAAATATGAGGCAACAAACTTGAGTTGAACTCATTTACCAAGATGCAACATCTTATTGATTTATTCTATGCAACTGTAAATAATCCAACTTAAAGTCACGGAGTTAACTATCAAGCTTTTTCTCCATTTTTTCAGTACCTTAAAGCTCAACAACTTGGAATAATGTGGAAAAAAAAAAGGAATTATATTCAAATAGAGTTCAGAAAATTGAATGGCATAATGAGCAGATATCAAAATTTGAATTTGAGAGTTCTCACAAATAGAAGTGTCATTGAATTTGTACTACTGCCTCTCAAATCAGATTGCTGTGATCTTTGGCATCCCCGGTATAATCTTTTGATAAACTCCTGTAGATGATTGTAGATGCTGCATGCATTTATACCAAATTAAGGTTAGCACATATAATATTTGCCTGATGGGTGGACAGTAAGAACTGACATGTCACAGTAACAAGTGTGATTTTGAAGAACGCCAGTATCACTGCCAAACCAACATCTACTCACACAATTTACGATCCAAACCACATGGTGTCATCCCCGAGGGGAAAAAGAAAAGTAAATTTCAATCCACTTGATCAAAAGAAATGCACATATAAACTCTAGCATACTATCAAGAATGCTTAAGAAAAACATGGAAACCATGCAACAACCTGGAATTCCACTGCTCAGATTGTAACAACCATGTTCTTTAACTTCCGTGATCCCAACTCTTGAGAGCCAACCATACTCTATGGCCTATATAGATTTAGAGAAAATTGATCTAAGAGGAAGAAAAAGTCATAGGAATTTCCAGTTCTGCCATTTGATTTCTATAACTTGCAGAAAGCGAGACAATTTCACATATCCACATTTCTTAGGCTACAATTGTGAGTATAAAAGTGAATGGAGAGATATGGCTAATAATGGAATGAAAGAGAAAAGTGTGGAATGGGATGGATATGTTTATGCACACCCTCGTTTGGGAGTTTGATGAAGGGATTGGGGAGAGATCCAACACTCATTTGGAAGTTCAATGGCTAATAATGGAATGGCAAGATAAAATACCGTTTCTCACCAAACTTCTAGCGTAATTGATCACTGGCATAGTATCAAAGCCTTTGACAGTTTGACACTAAGAGGGCAAGATATTATCCTTGCTTCCCCTAATAAGTACAATTTATTTATGGTGGATCTATACACAATCCACATATCAAGTTGCACTGAAAGATCGTGTGCAATGATGTGCTGCTTATTCAGATGTATTGCATGCTGTGGTTACCACAGATAAATTCCTCATCTATCCTTATGTTTTTCTGCTCCTATTTGTCTATTGATCTTTATTCAGGGTTCTTAGTTAGCGTGGAAGTGCCCTTGAACAAATTATTTTATGCTCAGCTTCCATTTGATACAAATACAACAACAATAAAAGCATTTTTCCACTAGTGAGATCAACTATAGAGATTAAACCACATTAATGCGTCCTATCATAAGCCATTTAAATCTAGTTCTTAATCATTTCTTTATTAATTACCTTGGTTGCCCTCAACCTCTAAACTTTATTCAATCCTCTTTTTGAAAAGAGATATTGACGACAGGAAACTAGGCATATATAATAACTAACTGTATAGAAACTAAGCTTTTATAGGAAATTATCACTCTCATTCATTGAATTTTTTTTACTATAGTCACTTTGTTTCGTGTGTGTGTGTGCACGCGCGTGCGCACGCTACTATCAATAACACTAAGGAAGTTTCTATTCTCACATATTCATTTTTTTCTCAGTCATTTCAAGTCCTCTGTATTAGGGGAGAAAATAGAAAGTGTAAGGGTATTTTGAGAAAGGTCTAGTAACTAACTCTGCCAAGCTAGCAGAGTAGTGGTATGTGAAAAATATATTGCTGTTAAAGGAGAATAAGGTGAAGAATGAGAATTAGAGAAGCTCATTCTGGTCTTTGGGACTAAATCAGTCCTTAAGAGAGTGGCAACCTCTCGAAATACTGCCATGTTACTTAACTTCTTTCATAAATAATACTATTTTGGGAAATAGGGTGATGTCACAATGATATCACTCTATAGCTCCCTGTTTCAGAAACTCTCTCTAGACTACTCTGTTCCTTTATACTTCTTACTGGTACCATATTCTTATACTATTAGATCTATTCTTCTTATTAGGGCTTCTACAGTTCATTTCATCACATGATCAAGCCATCCAAGGGAAGGTTCTTCCATCATTTCCAAAACAGGTGCTACCCTAACTTTCTTGGTAATGGAAATCTTTACCTAGATGGTCCCAATTTTTGACGAGACACGGTTGTTGATAAGTTGATAGCCAGCCAAGAAAAAAAATGTTCTTTTCCCACTTGAAGATATTAGCTATATGCTTCAAAGAACCATTGCATATACAAGAATCCATGTTGTAGACACTGGCATTCAAATATAGGTCATTCCTAATCATTTGTTCTATAACTTTTCTTGATCTCCCTTTGCCCCGTCTCTCAACAAATTTGTTAAGGCAAGTTAATTAAAAGGACCATTTGCTTTGCAGAAAATAGAAATCGATGCATAATCTTATCCCAAATCACTGATTCACTGGTTGTGCTGAAGAAACCACCTTTATATGCTCAAATGACATGCAATAAAGTGTGTTCTAAATTGCACATTGCACATAAATTAAGTTCCTTAACTATCTTAGGTGCTATTTGGTCTTATAGAAAGAAGACCTGTAGAAGCCCATGTAAGAAGAATAAATTAGATTTAAGGAAATCTAATAGTAGGAGCAGAAGGAGACCAAGGAAAAATGGAATGACTACAAACATGGTTCATATGACACATTGCGATGCGCTATTGCATCATGGATTCCTTATCCCCGAAGCTATGGGGTTATTACTTCACTCTATTTATGAAAGGAAAAGAACTTGTTAAAATAATGATTTTCTATGAATACAATAGTGTAAATAGTAACTCAGCAAATCAGAGAATGAATATATTACTCTTACGTGATGTGTGTAGATTGCATCTTGATTGTATTGATACATGAGAGAAGACTAACATGAGCACCTACTCAACTACTCTCCATCAATGCACTACCTAAACTACTAACCACTAACTAACATTAATATCTCTCATCATATTTCAACAAAACTATCATCTGATTTTATCTCTTTTACTAAACTACACGAAACTTGTTCCAATAACTATCAATTTATTTTCTTATTCCAAATAAATAAATTTCTATATATAGTTTGCCCTTTCTGTGCACTTTTCAGTTTCTTAACTTCTTCTCCCTCAGCAAAAACCAAAACCTTAGATAGATGAAATCCATAGAGTATTGAACAAGCAACCTCATGAGTATAAAGCAACAAGAGAAGCCCCACGGCTTCCCTCATGCTACAGCAACAGAACCTTAACATGGATCAAATGAGGGGCTTCCCTCATTCAAATCAAACAAAAAATGCCACAACTTCTCAAAGAAGATATGACATCTACACTAAAAGTAGCAATCAGAGAAATTAAAAGAAAGGGTAATACTCTATAAAAGGAATAGACAAAACTGAAGGATTAAATCCCCTTCGATCAAAAATCTTCATATTACTGAAAAAATCATGCAAAAAGGAAAAGAAGCTATAATGAATAAAGTCAAACGCCATGCAACAAAAATTATATGAAAATTTATCACTACATTGAATGCATTCTCTTTCGATGTAAAAAATGAAATAGACACATGCCTTAGTCGATGCCTGTTGCAGGCTGTGAAAAAAGCAACAAACCCATATAGAATACTCTTGAGAGCACGGAAAATCTGAAAAGGAAAAGAACAAAAATCTACAGATCAGGATAACTTTCTAGAAAGAGAAGAGGTAAAAGAAATGCATAATTTATTGGAGTGCCATATTCAAACCTGGGAAAAAAGGTCATTCCAAAGAGAGCGCCAAATGGAAACCTCATAGGTGGTAACAGTTGCTTCCGAAGATGATGCTAACTCAAGAATGCTACTAATAATCTGCCATGCATCCCCAAGTACATCAAAAATGCACGTACATACAAAAGTCAGCACACTTGATATTGCAAGGACCAGACGTACAGGTGCATACAGTATTTCCCAGAGAATAAAAAATACAGGATATATGACACATGTTCCTGCAGTAAATTAGAGATGAACACCCAAAATATATCAGATGACAATTTATGTTGAAAAGAATAAGTTTAAGAAATAACAGAGTACCAGAATTCCAATACACATGATGACCTACCAATTCTCCAAATAAAAGTAACCAGAAGCCATATTGGTACAAAGAATAGCTCCAGTATATCTCCCACTAGAGTGTAAAAAGTCCCAATTCCAAGCCACAGGACAGAAAATATACTTTCTACTAATTCAAACAACAACTTCAAACTTGGGAGAAGAAATCCAAATATCTCGAACAGGGCCTCTGAAAGAGGTTGAACAAGAACAGAAAAAAAGGATCTTGTGGTATGTGTAAAGGCAAGCAACCACCTAGTAGCCTTCTGCAAGTTATGTAGAAACAGCATTGTCCCTAAATATCTGACCCTTGAAACCATTTCCCAACTTTCAACCCAATCAAAAAGAGGTCCACATATACGAGCAGCAGTTGCCTTCAGAACAGGAACATTTTTGTATAAATCATAGAATCCAATGAGAACAGTTACTAATGAGATTAAAACATATAAAAGTCTGGCAAGTGGGCACATCCATGGACGATAAAGATTGCATAATACTGGGTAAGACTGAAGGAAGATGACCCAAGATGGAAGGCCTGCCTCTAGCAAAGTAAGCAATCGCAGGTCAGATATTATAACTTCCCTTAATTTAAATGGAAGGTCATGATCATTAAACCTAAATAATAGTAGAACATCACTATACTGAGTGGTTTCAATAGTCTCAACAGCATCAAAGCTTGAGCTCCGGGAAAAATTCACTGAGTTATAACCAGAAACACAACGGAATTCACTAGTTTTCTTCGCTTATTGGGTCCAGAAGAAGGAGGTGTGAGTAGCATGCCTGGTGTTTCTACAGCATCATCAGAATATAATCCAATAGTGGTGTCCCAACCATCCTCGACAGTTAACAAACCATCGTTGCAGATGTTCTCATCATCATCAATAGATATTGTTCCAGAAAAATCTTCACTTGCATCGTAAAATATCTCCCCTGTTGAAATTACAGATAAGAGGGGAAAACGATCATTGAGAAGTTAACATTGCTCCAGAAACTACACAAATCATGCAGCTTGTAGTTGTCATCGTGTAACAAGATTCAGCAAATTCTACAATCAATATATAGTCTCAAATTTTGAGGCACGAAATGCATCAGTTTAAAAGGAATAAAAAAAAGGGGGGACATCTGAAAGTTCAAGGGCTAGTCCATGGGACTCCCACTATGACTATAGGACACAGGATAAATGGTGACAAAAAATTTCCACCATTTGAACCCACCCCCAGCCAAAAAAAGTGCACTCCAAACATGGCACAGTCCAAACAATCCTATGAAACCCAAACTTATGTTAAATAAATCAATATAGTCATATGTCAAGTGTTTGTGTCTGTGTGTGCATGAGAGAGCGAGAGAGAGAGAGAGAGAGAGAGAGAGAGAGAGAGAGAGAGAGAGGGGGACAGATAGAGGGAGCAGGGACATAGGGGCGTATCTCCCCATGCATATCCTTGTTTCTGCTCTTGCATGAAATTAAAATGGAAAGATACGTATCAAGGCTTCTCAATTTACTTATGTTGTGCACACTCACACTAAGGCTTTGTTTGTTTGGAGTAAAGTAGGAGGGAAATAGAGGGGAGGGAAGAGAAATTAGAAAATTTTCTTTGTAAATTACACAATAAAATTTAAAATTTCTCTTCCCTCTCCTCTATTTCACTCTACACAAACAAAGCCTAAAGTAAAGATAAGAATTCTTGTTACTACCTGAGGCAGAATCCAGGTGTATTTTCAAAAGCAGAAGTTCAGGTAGTGTTCCCGAGAACCAAGTAGTCATACAGCTTCGGGCTTGAGCTATACTGTCAAATTCCCATCTTTTCATGCGTTTTGCTTCTATAGCCAGTGATGTATCAGTCTGCAGATCAAATAAAAGATAACAAATAAAGGTAAATTGTGAATGAAGAAAGTAAGACAGTGTGGCGAACAGATGTGGTACCTGAAGTTCATTAAGGTAGTTGATACCACGAACACTTTCCCATTCAACTTCAAATATAATAAAACCATACAAAGTTCTTTGCAGTTCACTGCTAAATTGCAGAGTCTCCCTTAGGTTTTTCACAGGTAGTAAAGCTTTCTTCCTTGTCATCACTGCTTCAACGAATGAGAAACATCTCGTAAATTTCTTTGAATTACTTGATTGTGAATAAACATCCTTTTCTTCCTTTCTCCCTCTTCGGGCTTTGGTGTATGCAAAAGGAGATAACCTTGACTGCAAATCAATAAAAATGATATAAAATTTAACAACCAACAGAGTTAATTAGAACAAATTATTTCAACGACCAATGGTGTGCTTAACAACCTTGGTAACCATCAATTGCCAAATGTGCGCACCCCGTAAACCAAGGTCACTCAACCATGGTCTGTTGTCCACCAAAATATACATTTTTTTACTTTCATTGGCAAGGAAAAGACTAAGATCTGCAAAATAAGATTGCAAGTCTCTGCAAAATACATCACAAATATTCATTAGATAAGTATGACAAATACCAAATTATACCAACATAGCACAATCAGGCACTGTCGATGTAGATTTAGAAAAATTTAATGTCCTAAATCATTAACAGAATTTGATAAATGTGGCATGCAATATGTCAATCAGCAAGCAGTTAAAACACAAAACTAAGCAAAGCCTATCATGATGAAGGACACCCCCGCGCCATATTTGGACACTAGAAAGCTCCTGCAACACAAATTTCCAACTTGCTAGTTATGTCTTTCATTTCATAACTTTCAGCTTATTGTCTATAGAGAATAAGGTCAAAGGTAAGCCTAACAATTTTCAACAGAGATTGGCTATGAAACAGCAATATTGAACCCAAACTATAAAGCAAGTAAGTCCCAGAAGCAGGACTCATCAGTCCACAGAATGGGATGGAGGGATTAAACTTGTCCATTTTAGGGAGTAGGGACCTATAAATCCAACATTGTAATTCTTCATAGACTTAATTTTTTTTCCTTTCAGACATATAAGTATTCATTTTACGTGGTACTTAAAACGAAATTCAACCCCTCCTACAAAGACAAATATTGAGAAGAAAAAATAAAAAACTAGTGGATCCACCAAAAGTTTCCCAACAGCTTCCATTCCCATGTGAAAATTCCAACATAGTACAAACCTTTCCCAACACCGAAAAAAAAAAAGAAAAGAAAAAGATCAAATGGATCAAATGCAGTCCAAATGTGATGGTTGAGAATCGAATTGAGAATAGTAACTAATAACGATAAGGGATAAATGGTATTCCCTGGATATTCCGTTGTTTTACCACATAACACAAGAATTAAAAAATATATATTTAAAAAAAATACCCAATTTGCAAACTGGTGAGGGGGAAAATGCAGCGTCCATCGTCACCATTCCCCATGAAGAAGAAAACAAGTCCTCCCTCTAAACCTTTCTTATAGCTGCAATCTTCAACAAATTAGCAACTAGCACCTGCTTCAATTCAAATTCCAATAATGATAATTATAATAAAAAAAATAATAATATTATTATTAAATTAAAATTAAGATGAGAAGAACAATTCACCGCATGCATTGAACACAATTCAGCACCAGAAACAGGTGCGTGAGGAAGAGGACCTGACGAACGGGCATTCCATGTAAGTGGAGAACGATGGAAGAATTCGAGCAGAGAAAGGAGTGCGATGAAGCAAAGAGCGAGTAACTTCATAACCAAGAAGAGAATAAGACAATTGAGGGAAATTAAATTAAAAACAGAGAAAGAGAAAAAAAAAGGATATGAGAGAGAGAGAGGAATTTAAAGGGTAGGCATAAATGCGGGGACTGAAATAGATCTAGAAGAGCGGTTTCAACGAGTGTCAGCGAGATTCTATTGACGGTGATGACAAATTTCAATTGGATTCAGAAAGAGAGAGAGACTGAGAAGGAAGAGGAGAGGGAGGAGGGAGGGAGGGATGGAAAGAAGAACAATAACAAGAAAGAGAGAGAGAGAGAGAGAGAGAGAGAGAGAGAGAGAGCATTTAAACTCGTCTAGATCACGTTCGTTGTTTTGTTTTCTTGTTTTTATCTGCTATTTATTTATTAGGTGAGGACCCGGGCAACTTGCACAGGATTATAGAATTTATTATCGCATGTCAGAATGTATTTAATTTAATCTATAATATTTTTCACTTTGTGATAGTAAGAAATTCAATTCACCCGGGTTCAAGAATTTCAATTTCGGCCGGTCGATGAGTTATAACTCAAATGACATAGTCTCTCCATATTTAATTAAGAAATTACGGATTCGAGTCTCTTATTTTTGATAAAAAAAAATTTAAATTTCTAATTGCCATTCTAATTTCTTGTTCTTTTCACTGTGTCAAACAATTTTTACAACATTAATCATTCTAATAATAGAAAAAAATATTCTTAAAATTAAATCTTAAATCGTAAAACTTTGTTAAAACTAATTGAAGATATCATAAATATAATATGTATTAATTACATTAAAATTTAAAAAATTAAACAGAAATACTAAATAACTAAATCTTTTTTTTAATCAAGTTTGATTAAGTCAAAATTTACACCCATACTTTCATAACTTAGCTTCAATTCGGAGGAGGAACAATTGAGTTGATGTTTTAATGCTCAATGGAAGGTTGGTACGGAATCAAGCTAGGATCAAGGTTGCTATACGAGATTTCTACAAAAACTTATATTATCAGGAGACCTCGCCTGTTATAGGATTCATGGACGGATTAGTTGAGCAGATTAGTAAGGAAGAGGCAACAAAGTTAGAGTTGATGCCATTTCTGAAAGAAATAAAGGAGGCAGTTTGGGAGTGTGAGTCAAGCAAGGCACCAGGCAACGATGGATATAATATGAATTTCATTAAGAAGTGCTGGGATGAAGTGGTAGGGAATTTACTGATGCAGTGATGGGGTTCTTCCAGTCAGCAGTACTGCCTAGGGAGTCAAATATCACTTGGGTGGTGCTAACACCGAAGTTTGTGGGAGCCAAAGAAATAAAAGATCTCAGGCCGATTAGTATGGTAGGTTGTGTGTACAAGGTCATATCTAAGGTGTTGGTTCGGAGAATGCGAAAGGTTATGCCAGGTTTAATTGGGGAGACCCAGAGTGCTTTTGTGAAGGGCAGAAAAATCCATGATGGGCACTGATTGCCTGTGAAACTGTGCAGTGGCTGAAGGTAAAGAAAAAGAGCTCCGCGATTATTAAATTGGACTTTCAAAAAGCTTATGATAGGGTCAAGTGGGGTTTTATGGATATTGTTCTGCAGAAGATGGGTTTTGGACTTAGGTGGAGGGCTTGGATAAAGGAATGTGTCTGCTCCGCATCTATGGCGATTCTTATCAATGGCTCCCCTTCTAAGCCTTTCAAGATGGAAAGGGGCCTACGACAAGGAGACCGACTGTCTCCTCTTCTGTTTGTTCTAGTTGTAAATGTTCTCCACATAATGACTAGGAAGGCTGTGAGGAATGGACGTATTTCCCCGCTCTTGGTTGGGCGAGACAACATTGAGCTATCGTACTTGCAGTTTGCTAATGATACCGTCCTATTATGTCCTACTGAGGAAGAGACTATCAGAAATTACAAGCGGTTGTTGCGATGCTTTGAGTTGATGTCTGGGTTGAGTATCAACTTTGAGAAGTCTAGTTTTATTCCAATTAATTGTGAGCGGCGCTGGACACGGCGGATGTGTAATTTAGTGGAGTGCAAGGAGGCATCTCTCCCAGTCAGATACCTGGGCATTTCTCTGGGAGCAAATCCGAGGCTCGTTAAGACTTGTCAAAAGACGCTCAATAAGGCGGGTAAGTTGATCCTCATTAAATCGGTTCTTAATAGTCTGCATGTTTACTATCTCAGTCTGTACAAGATGTCCAAGGCAGTGGCGGAGAAGTTAATCTCCCTACAACGACGCTTCTTATGGAATAAAGAGGATGGGAGGTATGGGATGCCGCTGGTAAAATAGGAAATAGTCATGGCTCCAAAAAAGACAGGTGGCTTGGGAGTTGGTGATACAGTGATTTGAAATACAGCCTTACTTTTTAAGTGGTGGTGGAGATTTTCGAAAGAGGACTGTCCGTTATGGAAAAAAGTTGTTTGCTCTTGTAATAACATGAACCCCACTGAGATGCTAAGTGGCCAACCAATACCTACAAGAGGGGGTCCATAGAAGGAGATCTGCCAATTACAAATCAGAGAGCCCCATGTTAGAGAAAGGATGATCAGAGGCTTGTCCATGGAAGTAGAGAATGGTGGAACAACCCGGTTTTGGGAGGATAATTGGCTACCTGGTGGTCTGTTGAAAGATGTGTTTCTAAGACTGTTCTCGGTCTCAAACCTGAAAGGATTTGTTATAGGGAATTGTGGGTTTTGGGATGGGTTAGAGTGGAATTGGAGCTTTCAATGGAGGAGAAAGTTATTTCAATGGGAGGTGGAGCTACTAAATCAGCTCCTTGGGATGTTACAAACAGTTAAGCTCACAAGTGAGAGAGAGGATAGTGTGATATGGAAATTTGATAAATCTAGTTTTTTCTCGACTAACTCCTTTGTGCAGGTGATGCAAGCAGAAGTTCTTCCGGAGGACATCGCGAGATATAGCTTCACTAGTGCTATTTGGAGAGGTTTCGTACCTCCCAAGATCGAGCTGTTTTCTTGGTTTATGTTGGTTGGCAGAGTGAATACCAAGGATAGATTGTGTAGACTAGGCGTTATTGAAGAGACTGATAATATGTGTGTTATGTTGTAAGTATGTAGAGTCTGCGTTTCATTTGTTTATTGGGTGTGAGATCACTTGACAGGTGTGGAGTGTTTGGCTATTTGTTCTTGGGAGGCTCTGGACAATACCAGGTTCACTAAAGGAGTACTTTCAGAGTTGGACGTCTGGTTCAGTGAGAAAGGATGACAGGAAGCGGTGGTTCATTGGTTTCTCTGCTGTTATATGGACAATTTGGGTAGAAAGAAATGCGAGGATCTTCAGAAATCAAGCTTCTAGCGTGGAGGAAATTATCAACTGGTTGTTCGAATTTTCTGATGAATTGTTTGGTGGTGAGCCATATGGTTGTTGATGACAATGCCGAAAATAATTGGGAGCTATCACGTACTTGATGTTGTTGGTTTGTACTGTTTGTCTCTAAATACTCCACCTTGTGTGTTGAGCTCTTTACTTCAAATATATATATATATATATTCTTTTTTCATAACTCTTCTTTTTTTTATTATTTTTTTCTTTTCGTCCTCTTTCATTATCAGAAATGGAACTAGATAAAATATTAAAGATGGGCCAAAAATTAATTTTATAATAAAATAAAACTAAAATAAAAATTTTAGGAGGACTAAAATAAAATTTATATATAATTTATATAAAAAAATTTAAGGAGTAATTGCCCCTTCCTCATAGTAAAGTTTCGCACATATTCATTATCATTATTATGATGATCGTTATTATTATATCACCTTCTTCTCATTCTCTTTCACTATTATCATCACCATCATCATCATCATAATTATTGTCATCCTCTCTCTTCTTCTTCTTTTTCTTTAGCATCCTTGTCTTCTTTTAAAAAAAAAAAAAATTTGCAACATTCTATTTTATGTTTTTGTGCAAATTTTTTTAGCATCATCTTATTCTTCTTTAAAAAAAAAAAAAAACTACGACATTTTATTTTATATGTCACCTTTAAGAATTTTTAATATCAAAATTAAAAAATTTAGATGTCACAATTAAAAAAATTTTATATTATTTTTTATATATTTTTTTTAAACAACTCCTTTTCCTCCTTCTTCTTCTTATTTTGATAGTTTTTTTTGTTTCACACTCTTATAATTTTTATTATTTCATCTTTTAAAAAAAATAAAAAAATCAAACAAAGAAGAAGAATGAATAAAAAGAAGGAATTACGCAATTTTTTGTTTTATTTTTTATTTAAATTTTTTTGACAATAAACATAAAAAAATAAAAAAATATGTAACTTTATAAATAAAAATACAAAAATTTCGCACAAATAAAAAAAAAAGAAAAATAAGAAGCAAAAAGAAGAAACTACAGTATCAAATAATCTTAAAAAATTTCAGTGTTAAAATTAAGAATTTTTTGTATCAAAATTAAACAATTTTTGTGTCACAGGTAAAAATTTTTAATGTTATTTTTCACGTGAAAAAGAAAAATGTGTAATTTTACGTACATGTCTGTGAGTAATTTTTACTAAATTTAGACTAACTTAATTGAATTTAATTAATAAAAATATCGGGATACATAACAAAACTCAAAATTAAATCAATACAAAATACTAAATTATAAAATTGTCACTCCTAAGATTTTAATAAGAAAATTAATTAAAATTATTGTAAATTGAATATAAATACTTATTTGAATTTTAACGTTAAAAATTTATTAGGTCCCAAATCTGTATTGTGCATAATAAATGATTGACTCTCATAAGTGAATTTTAAGAAGTGAACTTTGAGAAAATATTATAAATAAAATCAAAATATATTTACATTTTGATAGCTACTTTATATTTTGTATTTTAATAGGTGGGTATGTATTTACATTTACTTTCTATTTATGTATGCATATAAAATTTTAGTGTTTCGATCACTTTTGGATTTTTTTAGATACATTAATAGATACTATCTTGTTTTTCGACAAACCCAATTTTTTCTAAAATTTGGTATTCTAAAATTTTTGGACATTCTAAACAAGACATACTTTGTGATCTCCACCCTATTTTTGTAAATTTTTATTGTTTTGACCACTTTTTAAATTTATTTTTACTTTTTTATATATTTTTTTCATATTTTCATTCTTCTTTTACCTTTTATTTCTTCATCACATCATCCATTAATTTTTTGTGCATAATTTTATTAGTCATTTTAATCAGTTTTAGTAGCTTTTACATTTTATTTTACCTTTTTAAAATTGTATTTAATTCTCATAAACACTTATTTTTATCATTTTGAGTTGTATGGTTCTAACAATATTGCAAAAATTAGTAACTTTAATGATAATTCATACTATGGAATGGAAAATCATTTGAAAAGAAAGTCATATTCATATAGACAATTCTAATAGCATCAACCCTTTATGAATTATTATGATCACAATCCACTCTATCATGCAATTCAATGACTATGGTGATACTTGCTATGATTATACATCTTCTCAACCAGCGATGGATTTAGAAAATTTTGGTAGTGGGGCAAAATTTATATAACATGATAATAATTTTATAATAAAAATAATATGTGTATAAAAAATTAAATATTAAATTATTTATTAACCACTATATATCTGTGTATAAATACATGTATTGTTTAACTTATTTTTAATGTATATTTTATATTTTAATATATATTTTATACAGATAATTATTTTTTATGTACATATAATATGATTATTGTTATGATTATATTTTGTTATTGTAAAATATAATTAGCTTTCAAAATATCTAATATACAAATTAAAAAACTAAAATAGTAATTTAAATAATAATATATAATTTAAAATTCTATTTTTTTAGGTTTTATAATTTTAAAAAATTAAGTAATTTTTCTATTTAATACTACCATCAAAGTTTCTCTCTTTCTATATATATTACTAAATAATTATTTAAAAATTTACTTCCCAACACAATTAGAAGCAGACTCTTATTGATATTCATAGTTAAAAAAGTTCTTTCAATTAATATAGTTGTTACGCAAAAATTAAAGCTAATTTAAAAAGAAGATAAATAATATTCTCTTGAGTTGATTTTTAAAAAAGAACATTAATTTCGTTTAAATCTGAGAATTGATTATTCTAACGAATATCTAATATAAAAATTTTAAATTGACGATTAAATATCAAAAGTTGAGTAAAAAATTATTATGGGATCAAATTTAATAATCTAATGGGGGCAAATAAATATTATTATCATATACTACTCAAAAAATTTTCAAATTGTAGTTGGGCGCTTGCCACCACACCAATACACTTAGAACCGTCTCTGTTCTCAACCAACATATTTATATGACTTGCATTCTCAATATTTTTTTCAACTACAATACTCTCAAATTTCATTTCACTACCAACAAATTTCATGGGATTCAAGTCCAACATTTCAATATCATCGTCCATATGAATCATTTGAACAAGCACCTTCTCATACTCCTCTTGAACTACCAACTCAATATTCTTATTTTTGTAAATCACCTCCCGCACGCTATGATTTTCTCCAACATGACCAATCTTCTTTTTTCCTATAACCCTTAATAGAAGAACATGTTCAACCATTAAATCAAGAACAAAAAGAGTTTAAATCTATCATCCAAAGACGAGAAGAGAAATTGGATCGCCTCAAAAAATTAATGAATCAAATTACTACAGGCATGCCTACCCTCTCTTCTATTGTACTACCATCGTACGTATGTGTAAAAATAAAGTTAACCAAAGAGAGTGGTGTGGAAGAAAGTTGGAGCCTCAAGTGAAAAAAAAAAGGAGATAATGAGTGAATTACAACAAAAAAACTATTGAATGCATCAAATTTGAAGGAGTGGTTGAAAGTTTAGGATGAGCTAAGTAAGTAACAAACTTTATTATTAAGAATGATTCCACACCAACGAGTAACTTCGATAAATTTGTTGAACCTTCGCCCGTTGAATGTGAAAACAATGTTGAGGAAGAATGTTTATAACCTTTAAAGCACACTTTGAGTAACGAAAATGATGTAAAATAAATTAGTAACAAAAAGGTGAAGATTATCATAAAAGAATTCAAATATAAAAATCATATTAGTATTTAACAAATTATTTAAGAATTCTTTTTATTAAGTCACTATCTAACACATTTTTTGAATGAATAATTTTTTTCACTTAATTTTTTTTATCCACATCAATATGTTTTATTGGAATTGAATGGCTAACTTCAAACTCTTTATTAATTGAAGAGTAAAAGTAGTCAAATATTAATCGATAATAAAAACCAAGGCTCGTAATAAAATTATAAAAAATATTTTAAAATTTAAGTTTTAAAAGTGGTGTGAGATTCAATTCATTGAGATTCAACTAAAAGTCCGAAACTTGTGGAGAATTTACAAATTTTTCCACTCCAAAAGAAGCATCATGAGCAACAAAAAGTTCTTTCAGAAGTCTCAAACTTTGTAAGAAAATTTATCTTATTGTTGGACACCTAATATTTTTCTTTATTTTTTATTAAAAATATTTTTTTTCATTCAACTAAATTAATCTAAACCAACATTTAATAATACCGAAAAAAGCTCATAAAGTTATTTTTTCTTAAATAACATTCGTAGGTAAAAAATGTTATTTTTTGACTAATAAACTATAATTCAAATAGCATAATTTTCTCATAGAAATTGCGGATTCGAAATTCCTCCTAATTTTAAAAACAAAAATGTTATTTCCTGAATAAAAAAATAAGAAAATGACAAATAGATTTCTAACCTTTTGTTTCGCAGACATTTTTGTCCCTGATCATTGAAAAATATTTTTAAATCTCTGACCTTCATAAAACTTGGACGGATCAGTCCTTCCGTCCAAATACCTCCGTCTGTCCAAATGTCTTCGTCAGGAACTGATTTGTCCAAATACCTCAGTGAGGGACTGATCCGTCCAAATTTTATAAAGATCATAAATTTAAAAGTATTTTTCAACGATCAGGAACAAAAATATTCGCAGGACAAAAATTCAGTATCTATTTGTCATTTTCTAAAAAAAAATTGTGTGTGTAAAACTGTAAACGAAGTAAATAGAAAGTTTAATTTGGTCAAATTGATTTCTTTCCCACCCGTACTGAAGTCTTACGTAGTTGTTGTTTGTTGATGGTAGCACCTCCACCATCTCGCTCAACCAGATCTGAATACATACATCACTCTCACTTGTAATCACGATTATTCCGTTCATTTCTCTTGCTTGGATTGCAGCAAGTGAGAAATGCAGCGTGCTTCTGTCACCGTTGAGGAACAGCTGTTGCAAAAAGCGATCAAGGAAGAGTGTCCATGGGAGAACCTTCCCAAGCGAATTCAACTTACCCTCTCTTCCAAAGAAGAATGGCACAGAAGGTTAGAGTAGCTTCCTCATGCTTCCTTGCAAAATCTTCATGCTTTCAGTTGTAACCTAAATTAAGTCCTCACTGTTTTAAGATTTCTTGGTTGTTTAACTGTTTATGTTTGCCCTGTGTCTCTTTTATTTTCCTGTTTCCACTATCAAACGAGTTTCTGTTTCTGTCTCTGAGACAGTGCAGCCTAAGGGACTAAAATTCAGGGTTCGGAGTCTCCGTCACTTGGGGCTCTAATTACCATAATTTTTCTCGTGATGTGCTAAGAGATTGCAGTTTGAGAATGTTCTATTAAAGAGTGAACAAACTGGACAAGATAGAATTGAAAAAAGTGTGCATTAGAGGAAAAAGAAAGTTATAATAACATATGTGGTTTAGAGATAGGAAGAGAAGACTAGTAGAAGCACATAACTTGGTTTGATCAGCCCAACCAACCCTAATTAGTGGGGAAAGCAAGGGTACATAACTTTGTATGTTGTATCAATGAAAATAAGATACTGAGGTATGAGCCTGTTTGATTTGCATCTCCAGTTTTATCATTTTCAGGGATTTTGTTAAAAAAAATTATGAAAAAGATAAAATTGTCTTCTATTTTTGCCTAAATGCTATTTCTTTTCTGTATTTCTTTGAATTGTTTCCTTACAAGATTATTATCAGAACCCATTTGGAGAATCTTAATAAATTACAAAACCCATTTTGTCATCCAGTAACATCAAGTCAACAACTGCCTCTTTTATTGTTGCTGAAATGGCCCTGCAGTTGGATAGTGGTGCAACATTTAGTATTGAGCAATCAATATTTGAAAATTCCCATGTGTAGTTGCATATGTTAGACTTAATATGCTATGCAATAGCCTTTAATTTCCGAATGTGATCAACTCCCCTTTTTAAGAATTACTTGGTGCAAAGTTCTATGATTTTTCATTAGCTTATTTTTGTACAGAGTTTAATTTGAATCCTGGCTAATCCGTTTTCGGATTTAGCTTTACTTGTAGGAGAGGAAAAGAAATACATCCTCTGATTCTTGTAAGCTTGTTTCAACATGACTGGTCTCTTGCTAGATATGTTTCCTTTGCTTGTTTTTGGTAAATTGGAGGTAGGCGTACATAATAAATAGGATGGGATGGGATGGGATGGTACCGAAAACAATACAGGATGGACTGGATGGTGCTGGCACCAGATGGTGGTTACCAATGACTTGGGGTTGTTCCCGGTGCTGGGCAGAGGTTGCCAGTGGCATATGGGTGAACTTGGGTGGTGGTTGTGGGGTGACAGTATGTGGTGGTTACAGGAGTGGGTGGTGGTGGGATCTAGGGAGAAAATTGGGATGAAACATACTAGTCAATCCTGGATCTCGTCCGGCCCAAAACTGGGATGATGGGATCTATGGACATGGGATTTGAACAAAGGTAGACGCAAATTCTGTGATATGAATAACATCTATATCGTATATAACTTTTTTTTCTTTTTAAAAAAAGCAGAAAATCAAGAGAAACCATGTATTAAGCATCATAACTAATAATCCAAAATCTTAAGTTCTATATTTCATAGTAGTTCCATAATCCATACTAAATAAACTCATAAAGTCATAAAGTCATGAAGTCATAAATCCTAATTTAAGTTGTCAATAACCAATCATCATGATAGAAGGGCAGTGAAATTACCCATATACCTCCCTTAAAACCATCATAGAAGTTGTTATAAAGAGGCAAAGTCGGGTTTCAACACCCGTGTAAGATCCCAGTTGCATTTGCTGAGAAAGGCTTAGATTTTGGCCCAGATCACACCAGGATCCCAGCTGGGACATCTGGAATGAAAAAACCTAGATTTCATCTGGTCTCTTCTCAGATGCATGCTGGGATGGGATTGGTTGCCGAGATCCCATGAGATCCAACGAGATTGACTACCGTATTGTGGGATGAAATAACCAACTTAACTTAAAATTATTATTATTTTACTAGATTAGGCTCATTTAAAATATGGACAATTTTATGAGGAGGTTTTTGTGTGGAGAGAATGAAGACGAGTATATAATCTACCTTAAAAAATTAAAAAAATAAAATGACATATTCTTCTAAATAGATATCTAACTATTTATCAAAGAGAATCTTCATTCTCTTTTTTTCCCTCTTTACCATAGCATGCACCTTAAAATATTTGTGGAGCTACCAAAAAATAATTTAAAAGAACTAGGCCACTTTGTACTTGGTTAGCTGAGTTTTAGCTGTTGCCAAACACCCCCCTAAATTTTCACTGGTTTGATGAATCTTTTCCTTGGGTTATTAGCTGGAAAATCAAAAATCTATTATTATGCAATGTACACTCAAGAAAATTCTCATTCATTCATGAGTAGTTTATTTATTTACTTATCTATACCCATTATGACGAGGATTAAGGTAGATTGATAACTGTTTTGGTCCCCAATTTCAGTTTACAATTTTATCCTTATTGTTCATTGTAAAAAATAAACACATAAATGGTTATAAAACTGTTCTCCGGTTACTCATTGCTCCCCACTTTCTGAGAAATAAAACTGTCCAGTTTCTTCATTTTTTCTCAGTTTCACATTTAAAAAAAAAATATAGACATTATATCTTTTTTGTTATTTCTTTAGATTGAGATCAAGTTTTCAATTATATTAACAAAATTTTAAAAATTATTTCTCTTGTGAATAATAGATATTCAAAATATGTCACACATCAGTTTTTGGTTTTCATGTGTTGATTCCTTGACTATACATTTTAGAAGTACATAATTAACATTTCCTTTAATTTTGTTGGCCATGGGAATTGCTCTGCAGGATAATTGAAAGTTGCATAAAGAAGAGACTCCAATGGAATAATTGTTTTGCTCGAAAGGTTTGTAGAGAAAGCGAATATTATGAAGACATGATGCAGTACTTGCGGAAGAATCTTGCTGTATGTGCTCTACTAAATACCTGTCTCGTTCTTTTTACTGCAATTTGTATATTAAATAAATTGTTCTAGAACTTTATATCCCTAATTAATTGGAGTTTTAATGCTGAAAAGATAAAATAATATCAACATTTTAACTAAAATAGCAGGTTACTGTAGTTTTTGGATAATGTTTTGTTAAAACTAGTATCATGTAAGACAGAAAATATGGTATAAACTCTGTATATAATAAGGAATATGATAATCCACTAGTTGGGAAAATAAACCTCAGAAGCATGCAAAGTATTATGAACACGTATGAGATGTAGAGAAGTAACAAGAAATAGTCAGGGCATAAATGAGCCCTTCACCGTAATTCCAGAAGTTACTCTTGAAGAACTCCTCACTAATGGAAACTATGGTCTTTGGAAATCCATAAAGCAAAACTTCCTCCGTAACAAACAATGCGGTCATTTCCTTGGTGTGAAAGAGGGATGACCTTGAGCATGTTTGTTGAGCCTATCAACATCAACCAAGATAATTGGCTTTGGCAGTCCTTTCAAGAAGTCTGTTGATAGTGTCATCCTGTGTGGTATTAGACATAGGAAGCATTTCCACTTATTCACCAGGAATGGAATTTCATTTTTTTTTGTCAAACTTCATATGCACGCACATATTTCTGGATATTGTTTTGCACTCTTTATTGAATCATTTCAATAGTAGGAGACTCCTTGGAGCAACAACTGGTTTATCTTCATGTGACCTCAAGGTCACAGATTCAAGCTGTTGAGTTAGCACTGACACTTGTGTACTCGGCAGTCCCTTTATGTTCCTGAATCGTATTTTATCTAAAATTTTAAAAATTCAATGCAAGATGTATATACTAGTTAAATATTGGGCAGTGCTCGTGTATGCTTTCATTGCAAGCCACCTGTATTTATTTATTTATTCCTTTCTTTCGCAGCTTTTCCCATATCATCTAGCCGAGTATGTCTGCCGTGTCATGAGGGTATCACCTTTCAGATATTATTGTGATATGATCTTTGAAGTAATGAAAAATGGTATCTTTTACTTGTTTAATTTCTCTAGTGCATTTGCTCTCCATGATGGCTACTTGCAATGAAGTGTTTTGTTTTGTTTTTTGTTTTTCTCTTCCTCCTCCCCCCACCATGTGTCTGGCCATCTTAATGAGCCTTTCTAATACCAATAAAAATTTTGTATGATATATTTTCTGACTGATGATTCATCTGTAACTTGAATGGATAGAACTGGAATGTTAGATTGTTCTTAAATTGAGAGTTGCTTTAATAATCCTGGTTGGTTGTCTACTTGTCTATCAAAATCTTTTCTGTAAATTCGGGTGGTGTGAATAAGTAGTTGGTAAATAGGAATGTCCCTGAAGTCAGGAAACTTATGTTTGAATTTGAAAAGCTTATTCCTGTTTTTTCTTTTCCCCTATTTTTCTGGTTATAGGTGATGCTTCTAAGTTTAAATAGAGGGAGCAAATTGGTGCTATAAGATGAAATGTGATATGTATTGATTACAGGTTGATGGTAGTATATATATAAAGCGAGCCATATATGTGAGGAAACATATCATGAGGTGATCATATGCCTGGCAATAATGCAGACCTTCTGTTGAACTTGATGTCGATCCAACAGCCATTATGGTTATAGCAACTTTAGTTTGGGATTGTTTTATTCAAAAAGCAATCACGTTAGGGAGAAGGGCTTCTAGTTGTGCGGTTTCCTGAGTATGCTTGAAAACAAGGGTTAGTGCTAGTGTTTGGAATTAATGATAAAATGGTTAAGAAGACAAGAGGCTTATGGAGACCAAATAGTAAAAAAAGGAGGGAAAGGGGGGGGGGGGGGGGGAGGTTTACAAGTAGCTACATCTTAGAACTTCTGTTAATCTCAGAAGTTATATCACAGAACTTATGTATTCTCAATGATAATGTTACTAGTTACACATGTTTGTATATACGTATAGGCATTCAGTTTAGCAGGTTTCACATGAAACCTATACCACGCTCTATTGTAGGTAGCACTCTATGTTGTAACTTCATTACTTGCCTTGCAGCCTATATTTATTTCTGATTCGTTGTTACTGTATATTATAGTCTGCCAATCAAAGAATCCACTCTAGTACCTGTGATGCCCTTCCCTTCCCTTGTTATTTGTACCAACCTAATCTTTATTTGCAAGTAAGCCTGTTTTTTGAATTTATTAAATGTTTAATTTTACGCAGAGCAACCTTATGACAGCATTCCAAATTTTAGTGCTGCGGATGCTTTGAGGCTTACAGGAATCGGAAGAAATGAATTTATTGATATAATGAACAGGTGCAGATCTAAGGTACTGGATTGATTTATGTAGGCAAATATTAATATATAATTGGTACTTGGATTTCAAGTCTATCATTTTATGTTTGACATCAGCTGTTGCAATGTTGTGCCTATCACCAAGGTATCAATCAAGAAAGACACTAGGTCAAATCTGATTGCCTAATCATTTGGTGAATTGGTTGTATTATTATTTGGTTTCTCTTCCTAGCTTAGCCTTTTTGAAATGTTCATGTTTACCAAGAAATCCTCCCTGATTCTAGGAAGTGATTCTCTTAATTCTAGCTATTATACTTCGTTAATTTCTCTATCAGGAGGAGACATTTTTTGTATAGAATAATCTGAATCATATTACCAAACATTTCAAGTTGCCATCAGACAAAATCTGTGTGCAGTGCCTCATATTCACAATCATGGCTGATAGTTTGTCAGTCACTGAGGGTACCCTTAAATGGAGAATACCATTCAATTCCCACGTATTTAATAACTCAACTAATTAGAGGGTACTGTTTGCTTGTCCTACGCATCAGTCTCCCTCCTGGCTTTTGACCATCACCATTTCATCCAGTGATCTTGAGGGCATTCCCGATCACATTCTAGTGTTCCGGAGTGTGAATGATTTGGTACACGAGCTTATGGGTGACTTCATGTATTACCAAACAAAATACTAGGACCATGTTTGTTTGTATCTCTATCCGTAGTGTCTACTTGTCTCTATAGTTTGTCTCGGGGAAGCCTCAAACCATAGCGTAGGTTGCTTTTGGATTCTATCTCTATTAGAGAAATATGGAGACAAGAGACATAGACAAAATGGCGAAGATGGCTATTTTGTCTTCAGTTTTAGAAAGTACAGAAAATACACGAACTTTCTGTCTGAGACCAAAATTTTGATGTCTCTGTCCTTGTATTCACAACCAAATGAGTTTCAGTATACAAACACAGCCTAGGGTTCAAGGCCATGGAACACGGGCAAACATATGTTTTATGACATTCAATATGTTACTTCGGAACGATTGCTTGTGATTTTCTTTCTTAATGGGGTTTAGAGTAGGAAACTTTGATAATTAGGAAAATAGTAAAAAGTAAAGTTGAGATATAAAATGTAATAACTTCAATGGAGAAATGTAGGTTTGCCTTTTATGCAATCATATACCACAACCAGACTGGATGTGGTTGATATTTCTGTCTTCATTAGCAAAATCTACATGTCATTTATGATGCATGGACATTGACACCAACCTGGGATATGACACGATACAGGATACGTGGACAAGCGAATTTTAATTTCTTATAAAACACGGGAACACGACATATATGTAAAATATAAAGTATTTTTTAGAGTAATGATATTTTGATATTTATTGATATTAAAATATAAATTAATTTTTAAACTGTTTTTAATATTTTTTTAATTATATAAAGTATTTAAAATATTTTTGTTTTAATAAATGATAATATATACTATTTCTAAACTCATTTTAAGAATATATGTTAAGAGTAAAGTTGGACACACTGACATATGGTATTTAGGTGTGTCTAAGCGTGTCCAGAGAAGAATTTTTTATTTTTTATTAAGATGCAGTTGGACACAGAAGACACGCGTGTTGGATGAGAGTCGATGAGTTTCGTGTCCGACTCGTAGACACAGCAACTCGGCAAAGTGTCCGTGCCTCATAGATTATCATTGTTTAATTATCTAGGGAATGTATCTTAATTCTGGCCCTCATAAATTTCAATTTGATTTTCATAAACATCTCTATGTTCTCAAAATTTGGATTTTTTTTTTCTTGGGTTTTACAGAAAATCATGTGGAAATTGAACAAATCAATTGCCAAAGAACTTTTACCAACACAACCTGTGGATTTTCCAATTGAACCGTGGTGGGGAGTTTGTCTTGTCAACTTTACATTGGAAGAATTTAAGGTGAGTTGTGCTTAAGACCCTTTGAGTATGGAAGAAGAGTTGTATGTAATAATGTTGTCACTTTTGTTAATTGCAGATAGTTGTATATTCCCTTGTCTTATAGTTTCTTTTTTTTTTTTCTTTTCCTGCTATTTTAGAAACTCTCAGAAGAGGAAATGGCCACAATAGACAAAGTGTGTAAGGAAGAGGCAAATTCATTCATCTTGTTTGATCCGAATGTTATCAAGGGTCTTTACAAACGGGGATTGGTCTATTTTGATGTTCCTGTATATCCTGATGATCGGTTTAAAGGTGTGTTCTATGTGTTAAAATGTGCTCTATGTTTTACTCTGAATATCCTTAGAGGTATATTCACGGAGAATTAAAGTTTTAAGCTTGAAGCTTAGGATATCCCTTACACATCATGGTCCAAAGCATATGCTAAACTATATGGCAGAGAGTTGTACATCAGTCATTGTCCCTAACAATTTTTTTGTTTTGGTTGCACAAACAAATTGGCAAAACCAAAATATAGATATATCTTCTGTCATTTACATTAGTTTCTACTCAACCTCATGCACAACTCTTTTGTCCATTTCTAGGTAATAGTAAGTATATTCTAACCATTCCAAACTCAATACTGTCTAAAATAATGATACTAGTTATGTTTCTGTATCTTGTGCCTTAGCTAATGATTGGTCAGCTGTGTAGTTAGTAATTATGGTGAATTAAATTTTGTAAAATATTAATAGTTGGTGTGCTTGTGTAATCATTCTGAGGCTTATAAAGCCTATTGTGTTGAGAACTGAATGGATGTAGTGTACTGAGCAATTATACTTCATCAGTAATATCTTTTTATTTTGTGTCCTTGTGTGGATCATTTACTTGTTAATGGCTATTTGATCAATTGGCTTGAGAATTTTTATATTTATGGTTGTTCAGTTTCTAGGCTCGAAGGTTTTGTTTCCAACAGGGAGCAGACTTATGAAGATCCCATTGAAGAGTAACATTTATTTCAGTCTGTATCTTTTTTGTTAAACTTGCTTTACGTACATTGCGTCCCTAATTCTAAGGTTTTCCTATTCTTCCAGGTTATTATATGCAGTATTTGTTGTTTCAAATGAAAACGCATCTGTTACCGAATTGGCAAGTACCCTACAGGCAGACTTGGCACAACTGCAGGCTGCTGCTTCTTTTGTATGTCGATTGGGATGGGCAACGAAAGTAATTGATCCAGCATCTATTCTTCAAGATACAAGTGCATCTGGGTCTCGTAGAAGTATAGTTAGCGATGAATTTGGTCAAGCCCTTGAGAATATGGTTATCAATAATGATTCCAACCGGCAAGGAGATGCTTCAAGTTCCGGAAATTACGGTCCACGTCCTGCCTATACACGTGCAGCTTTCATAGTAGATGCTAATATAACATCCTATCTTATGATGGGTTCTGTTTCACCAGGTTTCCTTTCACTTCTCCATCATGCTGAAATTTATTTGCTAATGATTCGCCAGCTTTCGTTGTTGATTTTTGAGCATTTTGTCGATAAGATAATAGATAGGAATGGACACAGTTTGATAAGTTTAATATTTATATTGTTCTCAAAATAAAGGAAAATGGTAGCTAGGTTGACTACAGAGCTTTTTATTATCCGTCATTTTGCCTATATAGCTCTAACCACCTTGTGTAAAATATTAGTGCTAGAGGTATCTTGCATCCCTATGAGAATAATGGAGCCCTGGTGTCATATTAGGGGACAATATTTCCTAATAAAATTAATATTGACTGTGAGTGAGCCCTAATAATCAAACTTGCAAAAGTCTGTGCGAAGTCTCTCTGGTTTCTTTGCTTATCATATAGGTTTTCTAGTTATATGTTATACAAACCAAGCTACTGAATGAGTTGTATTCCATGTAAATAGGCACTATAATTTCTTCAATGTAAAATGGGATAGCACTTACTGAGTTACTGTTATTAATAAGTCCATTTCCAATTCTAATGGATTTGGTTTTATGCATGATCATGTCTATTCAACATATAAATTCGTGAACTAAAACTTCTCTCTAGTAATGCACATTAGAAGTGAGTACTTTCGAGTAGAGAAAATAAAATATAACAGCGCCAGATCTTGAGGGTCTGCCAATGCTGTTCTAAAGAGGCCCCAGAATTGGGGTACTTTATTTTGTGGAACTACTTTTTCTGTCTCTCACTTTTGGTCTCGCATACATTTTCTCTCACCTATTTTCTCATCACTTAACCACATCCACCCCAAACTTTAACTTCTTCGTCCATTATCAAGGTTAAGAACACTCCCTAATGCTACTTCTTTCTTCTCTGGTGACCACAATAGTTGATAGAGTGAGTTGAAGAGTGAGCTAAGCAAGAGTCTAGAAGAGGTAGAATCTGTTAGATTGTTAAGAGTTGGTAGCAGATAGATAGATCTTACAACTAACTAAGGTATGAAAACTCCCTTCTACTCCTTTGTAATAGCTTATTGAATAAGCTACTCAGCTATGTATATAAGCAGTGAACTGAGCTTAAACTCAGTAATATAACACAATAAACATTCATTCTCAATTCTCTCAACTCTTTCTTCTCTCTTCTATCTCTCCTCTCCTCTCTCTCTCTCTCTCTCTCCCCTTTTCTCAAACTCTATCATGGCATCAGAGCTTCAGATTGCAAAAGCATGGATCCTCCGCCAATGCCACCGCTGGGAAATGTCTCTGCCTGCGGTTGTGCCTCTCTCACTTTCTCTTCCGAATATCTCTCTCTGACTCGATGATCAGAATTTTCTTCTCTGGCGCCATCAAGTCCTATCGGTAATCAAAGGCAATCGCCTTTTCAGTCTCGTTGATTGGTGTGCTCTTCATCCTCTGAAATTTATGTTGCTGGAGGATGCTCTCAATAATGGTGCATCCGACGAGTTTGAGCTCTGGGAAGAGAAAGATTAGACAATCCTCATGTGGTTGATGTCGATGATGACTGAAGGGTGCTCACACTTGTTGATTGTGAGTTTTCGTGGCAAATGTGGTAGAAACTTGATCTTTACTTCACGTCGCAGACAACAGCACACATGCAACAACTGAAAGTAGGGTTAAGCATTATAGAGAAGACTTCGCAACCTCTGAAGGAATGTCTCCTCTCTCACACTTTTCTTTTTCTTTTAATTTAACGTGACTCAGTGGTGGTGGTGGCTTCTGCTGTAATCACCACTCACTATCCTACTTTTGTACCAGTTTAAACTATCGAATAAAACACCAAAACCCCAAAATAGTATGACTTCCCAAACATTGAGTGGCATGTCTTGAAAATAACAATAACACCGGTTTAGGTTTAGGTTTATGCTTTACTTCATATTTGTTGGTTATCACGGATTCAACTTTGGGGCTGCCTAAATTGCAAAAGAGCCAGTGATTGAGAGCATTGATGGCAAAGAATACTGACATAGTTGATGATTTAAAAAATAGGCGAGTAATTAATTTGGCTTCTACCATATCAACTTGAGATATTGAATGGTTCTAAGATTTCGGGCTAGATAATGAAGGGTATTGTGGTGGTGATTTTCATCCGATACAGCACATACTGATCCTGTTGATAAATAATGAATTTGTTTTTGGTTTGTATGTTACACACACATACTTCTGCAACAAATGCTTTATTTTCTTTGTTATTCTTTTAATTATATTTATTTATTCTCTGCATTGTTAGCGTAATAAAGTTCAAGGAGAATTTTTTTTAAAATAATTTGATTAACAATTAGCAGCTAATTCAACTTCCATTGACCACATACTTCCAGAAATAAGCAATCAATCTAAGGTTAATAATCTTCATTACATGATAATCTATTTCATTTTCTTTTCATTGATTTCCAAATCCATTATTAACTTGTTCATGCTTTTTTTGTATTTGTACTGTATACCAATAGCAAAACTATTATTCTGTGGTGCTATTATGTGTACTATAGTCTGACCATGTTCTCCCTGTAACCTATTTCAGGCCTGAAATCTCATGCTGTTACACTATATGAAGCCGGCAAATTAGGCCATGCCAGCATTGCTGATCTTTGCAGGGATCTTGGCACTCTGGAGGGTGCAAAATTTGAGGGAGAGCTGCAGGAATTTGCAAATCATGCATTTAGCCTGCGTTGTGTATTAGAATGTCTACAAGCAGGTGGAACTGCATCCAATGAAAAAGAGGAGAAAGGTTTTAACAAGATGGATACTGTCACTTCATGCACTGATGAGTCAAGTTCTATGAAAGCTGAAATCTCTCTGGCTGGGAAATCAGAATACTCTGTTATTGCAGAACTTAGGATGAGTGGTGATAATTTAGATCTAGATAATTCGGCGGAGGCTTCTACTTCATCAGAAGCAGTTCATAGTAGTGCATTTGCAACCCATTCTACTACTTCGTTAGATGATGCAAGTATAAGTGGGAAAAAGAAATATCGGGTAGACATTCTCCGCTGTGAAAGCTTGGCTTCGCTTGCACCGGAAACTCTTGATCGTTTGTTTCTTCGTGACTATGATATAGTTATGTCCATGGTGCCTCTTCCTCATTCATCAGTTCTTCCAGGATCCACTGGTCCAGTACATTTTGGTCCTCCCTCGTATTCTTTTATGACTCCTTGGATGAAACTGGTATTATATTCGTATGCAGCTAGTGGGCCTCTTTCAGTTATCCTTATGAAAGGACAGTCTCTGCGCTTGCTTCCTGCTCCCCTGACTGGTTGTGTGAAAGCTCTCATATGGTCTTGGGATGATTCTACAGTAGGAGGCCTGGGAGGAAAGCATGATGGAAATTTAGTAAATGGAAGTATACTGCTGTACTGTTTAAATTCCCTTCTTAAACATTCGGCTGTCCTGGTGCAGCCGCTTGGTAAGTTTGATCTCGACGAATCTGGAAAAGTGGTTTCCTTGGATATCCCTTTGCCCCTAAAGAACTCTGATGGATCAATTGACCCCTTTGGAGAAGATTTAGGAATAAGTGAAAAAGAAAGCTCAAAGTTGAATTCTCTCTTGACCGACTTGGCAAACAAGATTGAACTACAAACAGTTGGATATATTCGCCTACTGAGATTATTTAAAGGAGCAGATTCAGAGCAGTTCTCACCCGCTAAAGAGAACTATGATTGGGTTCCATTGGGTGTTGAATTTGGGATGCCGCTGTTCAGTCCAAAGTTATGCAATAGTATATGTAAGAGGGTAGTTTCATCTCAGTTGCTTCAATCTGGCTTATTTGGTGAACACCATAATGCTATGCAAAGCTTAAGAAAAAAGTTGCATGACATTTGTGCTGTGTACCATGCAACTGGTCCTGCTGCAAAGCTTCTTTACCAGAAAGAGCAAGTTAAGGAATCTTCACAACTTCATATGAACTATGCTAGCGGAAGATGGAAGCCACTTGCAGAACCTTCGTCTCTGATTTCAGGAGCAACTAGTGAGAATCAAAGGTTAAAACTTGCTAACAGGCAGTGCTGTGGAAGTGAAATTTTGTGCTTTGATGGCAGCATTCTTAGGTTTGTTAAACTTCTACAAATTAAGTTCTTGAATATTGTTGAATTTATTTTATTTATTTATCTTTTTTATCAGAGGAATCAATTATCACAATAAATTTGCTTGTGGAGTCCTTTACCAGTTTAAAATTGAAAGTACAATAATTTATAAGAACTTCATTTATATAGCTTGTATTTTTGTTTTTGCTGTATTAGTTGACAGAGATATAATCATTTATGTTTTTCCTCCTATTAGTTTAAGCTTTTGAGAAAAATGGTATCATAACATGGTATCAGAGCTTCTATGATCGAAATGTCTAGAAAATTCACGCAAATCCAAAAAAAATCTCTTGCATGAGAGGCGTGTTAGAGATATAACCATTTATGTGATTCCTCCTATCAGCTTAAGCTTTTGAGATAATTAGTATCATGATATTAGTTAAATACAATTCTCAGAAACTGTATAATGGTGCAGGTCTTTTGCCTCCCCTCCTGGCTATGAAGCTGCGACAAAGCTCAATGAAGAAGCGCGGCAAGTTGACACAAAATCTGAGGCAGATGAAACTGATAGTAAGGAAGTAACGCTTCCCGGAGTAAATCTCATTTTTGATGGTTCTAAGTTGCATCCATTTGATATAGGTGCCTGCCTCCAGGCTCGTCAACCTATTTCCTTAATAGCAGAGGCAGCAGCAATCAGTTCCACAAAGTAAATCTCAGCCTCTAATCTAAATGTGTGCGCTTGTAACCTACATTTTGAATACTAAAATGGACTCAGGTTTCTTGTTGGCTTTCCACTTCAACAAATTCCTACCACTTGCTAGCACACAAAAAGGAGTAATGTAATCAATTTCTTTGATGGGCTTTCGATTCTGTAGCTCTTTCTGAGCTGGGGTTACTGCTAGTGCTCTGTTGATTATTATATTTGTACTTCGATGTTTATCCTACCCCCAAATTGTTTCATTTTTTCGAAGTGTTTCATATTACGTTCCTGGAACATGAGTATTGCAAGTAAGGTATCATGTTTCATTTTGTCTTCTAGCACTTCAGGAAATGACAACACTAGCCTTTCAATCAGAGAGAAAAAGACGGAAAAGTTCACCTTTGTAAGTGGCAATGCAGCTTTGTTCTATGGATACTGTAGTCTGTAGCCCATTGAGCAACACAAGTTTTTGGGACGTTTTATTTTTTATTTCTTTTGGGTGGCGTGGCAAGTATTTCACGGGTCTATTATTTAATATAATTGTAATGTCTATTCATATTTATTAATATATAATAAGAATGTAGGGATGGTTCTTTGATTGACCCATGGTGCAATGAGTTATTTATTATTAATAAGAATGTAGTGGATGTTTCTTTGATGCTATGTTTGGTTAGTGTATACCAAGAGACAAAGATAGTGAGACATAAATTTAGAAGACAAAGACACAAAATACATATGTACATATTTTAAAATACATATGTACATATTTTATGTTTGGCAAAGTAAATACACAAGACACAGAAAACATTAAAAAGTCCATAATACCCCCATTATTTATCTTCACCACTATCATCTAAATTTTTCATCTATTACCATCTATTTTTCTCTTCTATCACCATTCATAACCAAAAACCAATAATTCAAATAATAGAAAATTTCAATAATTTCAACAACAAATTCATCCATTAATAACAGTAAAAACGCTACTTAATAATCAATTTAACAACTCTAAAGTTAAAAAAAAAAAGAAAAAACTGAAACAAATATGACAGAAAAGTGTGCAGAGAGTAAGAGCGGAAGAGAGACGACAATGGCGATCTCGAAGAGAAAAAGGGAGAGAGGCGACAATGGCGAACTCAAAGACGGAGAAAGGGAGAGAAGTAGCAGTGGCAGATTCGAAGAGGGAGAGAAAGAAAGACAGATCTGGAGGCAACAACGGCAGAGGGCGACGACAATAGCGATGAAATAGCCAAGGAACAAAGAAAAAGAGAAAGAAAAGAGTGGAGAAAGAGAGGCGGCGGTTGTTTAGCGGCAGAAAGCGGGGAAAGAAGTGACATATGGTGGTGGTTTGGGTGGGAGAGAGGAAAGGAAAAGAAGATCTGACGGAGGTGGTTTGGAATGGTGGCAGGAAGAGAGGTGAGAAATAGAAAAAAGAGGAAGAAGGTCTTTCTGATGGCAGAAGGAGGAAGAAGATCTGGAAGGATATAATTGAAAAATAAATGTAAAAAAGATTGTGTTCCACCTCCTATTGTAGTACACAAATTTTATGTATTTGTGTGCTTCCGTGTCTATCTGTGTATCCATACAAAATTTATGTCTCAACAAACAAACAATGGACATGTACTATTGTGTATGTCTTACTAACCAAACGCTACCTGATTGACACGTGGTGCGATGAGTTATTTATTAAGAATGTAGTGGATGGTTCTTTGATTGACATGTGGTGCTATGAGTACTCGACAAGTATGTATTCTGGTTGAATGACACGTGGGAGATAAGAAAACACAGCAGTACCATGTCGCACAACAAATTTTTTGTACAACTTTTTCTTGTTTGACAAACGAAATTTAAAATTTGAAATTGGCTCGGCTGAAATTTTTCTCAAACAAAAAAGCTTTTAAGTAAGATTTAATCTTTTCTCATTTCAAATTTATGATTTGAATTTCTTGCGCTCTTATTCCTAATTTTCTCTCAAAATCTATCATTTTCTGCATCTCTGAAGAAGTAGCTTCGAGTTTTTGGGACTCATTCGGTGTTTCATAGTCCGATTTTATGCGACTTTCACCTCCTTACCCTATCGGCACCGGTAATATTGGTACCATCTACCTCTGCCGCCTTAGATGACTTCCTCTCCTTCGAGTACGATAACTACAACAACAACGTCGACAATGAACCCTCTTAACAAAGGATCGTCTTGGAGTGCCTAACTACAAGGAAGTTAGCATCGTGAACATTAGCGTCGCAAGTCCAATATAAGCTAGCCTGGTCCGACTCGCATGAAATCCTAGCCCCAATCTTGCACAGTTTGCATTTCATCATATCTACCTTCTCTAATCTTTATTTTATTTCAGTTCTCAAATTAGAAAGATATATGCATTTCATCATATCTACCTTCTCTAATCTTTATTTTATTTCCATTCTCAAATTAGAAAAATATCTTATTGTTTTTGCTCTCTACTCTTTTCTCTTAAGTGTGAAGGAAAAAGATAAAGAAAGAAGAAAAAATTGTAAGTTACATTGTCTTATTTTATAAATGAGAAACTTGAGTGATGTTGGAAAGCATTATCCAACTGCCAAATGGGCTGTCATGTTTCAAACAAAGAAGAACAAGCACAAACAATAACACATAATGACCCTTCTACTACTACGATTATTGCAACTAGCAAGAGAATTAAAGTTCCTAACCATGTAAGTTACTATAAGTTGTTATTATTATAAATTATGACACCTTTTTGAATTTTAGTTCATAAACTAATGGCTATGGCATTGGTGAAAATGATTTGTTTGGCAATTTTTGAATGGTGTTCATCATGCCTCAATCCCAAAGAAGCTACATTCCAGGTGAGTTTTTGTGAAGTTATTTTCACTATTTCATGACATCTTATATTAGTAACATACAGGACTTTGAGCGCGACAATTCTACAATGAAAAATGTATAATAACTTAATACCCATAAAAAAAGAAATTACTTTGACAGAACGTTCTAAAAAAATAAGATAATTTGCAAAACTCATTTTGGCCCGTGGAAACCTTCTATTCATCCTACCAGTTATAAGTATATATAGTAGCATAAAGAGTACAAGTATACAAGAAAAATCTCCGATGGCAAAAATTGAGAATAACGGAAATCAAACAGAGAAGCAGCCATCGATTTTGCTTCTTTAAGTGCAAGGCTGAATTATCCGGGAGATACACCTGCAAAGCCTAATAATTCTCAAATATCCAACTCCCACATTCTCAGCTGCACTTCTTACTTGAGATACAAGGGACAAAGGCGAGTCATGTTCCATGCCGGTATGACCAAGTATTTGAGATGGAAGGACCTTTGCAGGATAAGCCCCACTGCTCAGACACAATTTGTCCAACCAATTAGCTTCTTTAAAAACAAAACACAAATAAAACTGATCTTCCGAATGAAATTATTAAATAATACTAAACACGTTTAGAATTAATGATAGAAATAAGGATTTACATTTATTTTTTTGAAGGGGGGGGGGTGTTGGGTGTATTAGGAAAATAGAAAGACCACGGCAGGACCTACCATTTAATGCATGTCATATCAAAAGTCACCTTCACTTTCCTACCACTACTAAAGTCCATGAAAACTAGCTGCAAATCAAGCTGTTGACCTGCAAAACAACATACATTAAGTGAAACTACAATTAAGTCCTTGATCAAGACTCTCAAATTGCAAGGATGTAATTCCTATCAAGAATTTTAAGACTTTGCTGCATATAATTGGGAATCAAACTCCAGAATTCAGAAATAGAACTTTCTTTACCAGAATGGGAAAAGAACTTTGCCTGGACCAGATTTCTAATTTCTATGCGAGATAACTGAACCTCCTCAACCACATCTAGCAAATTACTCAGAAGTGAACTAATTATCTGCATACAATAGCAGGTCAGTGATAACAACAATAAATTTCAGCAGAATCCAGCATTCATCCATTTCCTACTCTGATAATTGCATGCTACAAACTTGTAAAAGCAAGCATTTAGCCGAAGAAATTTAAAGAAAAATGAAATTCTAACTAGAAACATAATTGCTTGAGCCTGAGATTCTTCTGGCCAGCTACCAGGATTATTAAATAAAATAAAGAAACAAATCCTCAGCCTGTCAGCCAGATAAAGCAACTAAAATATTAAGGACGCAAGCTTTCTTAGATTTTACAACCCAGCCCGTGCAAAAGGTTTGGCTAAGGTATTATAAACCCCACTTACAAAAGAATGCATGGTCAAGGACCGTCCATAATAAGATCTAATTTATTAGAGAACACAATGGTTTTTATATCAAACATACCTGTCACACAAACTTCCTTTTGGCTTGAAGTATGAAAAAGATACATAGATGCACCTCTCTTGTTCAAGCCTTTTATTTATAAAATGCCGACTCGAATAGCAATTACTTGAGCTTAGTAAGTTGAATAAGCCCAATTTAGGCAAGGAAGAAGGGAATGCCAATTGACATGATTGGATATTATGGCAGAATACCTTCAAAATCAGATCTCAATTTCAAGAAATTTATCACTCAGTAGTTTCATGAACTTATACTAAAGGAAGACCTTCAGCAGACAAGTTCTCAAAAAATATTAGTGCATCCCCATATCAGTTTTTCCATTGTTTTCTAATAGTTCTGCAGAGCCAGCATCATCAAAACCTTTATTAGTATACCAAACAATATCCAGCTATCACTCCTAATCAAGCTTATGAACACCAGAGGCCCTTCCCAACCACCCTATGGCTGTTGATCCAATACTTGATTCATTACCAGCTCCATTATGGCATAGTTCAGACATTTATGAACCCCTGATAAGTATGGTTTTTCTTCCATTTTTTATCCATGACAGCAACTTTGGCATATGTTTCTATACCTTCATCCAACAAACAGGCAATCAAACTTGAACGTTGGCAACAAGCTCTAATGAACAAAACTAATAGCATTGAAAGAAAATCAAACATTGGATGTTGTTCTATGCATCCATTGCCAAGATGACTATTGTGCACACCATTCTTGCCATTATTGCATCCAAATCTTGGCCTTAACACACCAGATTGATGTCAAGAATGCATTCCTCCAGGCTGACCTTAAAGCACATTCTTTATATGGATTGAAACAGGCACCAAGGGTATGGTTTGAGAAGTTCTAAACAACACTGACTGGTTTTTCTTTCATACAAAATCAGTATGATCCAACCATTTTTATAAAAAGGACTTCTAAAGGAATTGTGGTATTCCTTGTTTATGTACACGACATTGTGGTGATGGGCTCCAATCAAGAGGCTATCTTTGAAATCAAGCAACAGCTGCATTCAACTGTGACGACCAAGAAAATAAATAAATAAACAAATAAAAGAGACACTAGTGGCCAGATTTTCTCACGCACTCATTCTTTTTTCTTGTCCATTTCTTCTCCTTTCCCGAGCTTCTACCTTTGTGTCACCCATTCCCCTTCTCTCCTCTCTTCATACCCGTTTTATTCTTTGATATGCAAAACTCATCTGGTTTTTCATTTTATTACTCTTTCTGCACTGTATCAATATTATATACCCATCATTTTGTACTCTATTATTTTAGCTTACATCTTCAAAACCCCATTTGAAGTAGCCTAAGCTTGAAGAGGAAAATCACTCTTATATGGAAGTTTTGATGATTACTTGTTTAGTTGTTTTAAGTACTTAAACTAATATTTTCTTAAATTTTGATTATCTCCTGTTAAATCTTGTATCTGTGGGATCTGCTGTGCATTCAAAGAAGGCTTGAAACCCCAAGATATGTGAATGTATTGATTGAAATTATGTCTGGTGACACTAGTCGTTTTTTCCTATGAAGTCTATCTGAGGCTTGCTAGGTACGGATGTCTCTATGCACCAATCATGGCTAGACCAAGTCATGACATCAACTTTCAACAAGAAAGATCTTGGGCATCTCAATTTTTCCTTGGGGTTAATGCAAAACATAGAAGAGATGAAGGTTAACTTCTACCAGACCCATCTTTTTACTAAAAGTTGGTTGGTAGTCTTATCTATGTAATCCACAGTTGACCAGACATCTCTTTTGTTGTTCACATAGTAAGCAAATTCATGCAATGCCCAAATTTCCATCTTTCAGTAGTGCACCACATTATGAAAATACCTAATGGCTTCTGACTGCAACTTGAAGCATATAGTGATGCTGATTACACACAGAAATCTACCGGTTAGTGATGCTCCAATTTTCATGGAAATGCAAGAAGCAAGACTGTCAGACATCCACAGAAGTAGAATATCAGTGTATTGTACTTAACATGTTCTGAGGTTATTTGGTCGCCTGGTGTTACTTCTAATCCGGGTTTCTTACGAGCTCAACCAACACCACCCCATGCTGACAACACAAGTACCATCCAGATTGCAACACCACGAATGGACAAACTAGAGGTAGATTGCCACTAGATCCATCAGGCATCTGACCACCAAGTTATCACTCTACCTTGGGTCTCCACGTCCATTTAAGTGGCAGACATCTTCACAAAATCCTTGCAACGTTGTGCCAAATTCCTAATTAGCAAATTGATGCTCATAGATTTTTCCAATATCAATTTGAGGGGAATGTCATTAGAATTGACTGGATATTATTGTAGAATATCAACAGAATATCTGCCATTATATTAGCAGATATTCCAGCAGAGATTTGCTCATTCAAATCTGCAAATTCTGTGGGATTACACATCTGTATTAATCAAACTCCATGGTATTGTGCATCTGTAATTATGTAATAATATCCTAAATTAGGTTAGCCTACCTATAGGTTAGCATTTGAAACTGATGTGTAGTTGTGTACTTACTCTATATTAACTGGGCTGAAGACAAATTATCATTTAGTCAGCAATGTGTGGGCAGCGTGAGGTGTGGAGAGTTCATTAGAGGAGATTTCAATCATGTGAGTGGGTTAAGCAGGAGGCAGAGCAGATTTGAAACTAGATCCGAGAACCTAGAGGCTGAAGGGCTCCTAGGACTTCTATCTTTCATTGTCATTTACACATCTTCTGCAATTGTTCTCATTCAAAATGCAGGAAACCTTGCTACTATTTGGGTTTTAAACATGTATTCTTCTCATCCTTGTGTAGGACTGTTCAAATAAACTGGTTGTTAAACTGATCCGTAAGCATACCATTACGAAAAAAAGGGCCTGGTTTTTTAAATAGTTTTAAAACTGAACCAATAATTTTTGAAGTGGTTCCAAACCTGTTTCTAACCAGTTTGAAAATGTTTACACTTTACACATCTATTTCAAACATTCCCAGTCTAACAGAAAAATAAATGAACCACTATGCACTACCCATCACACCCCATAACCCTGAGTATGACTGAATTTGTGGTAAATGTGCACAGCAGACATTCATCTTTACCACAAATCTAGTGTACAAAACTAGTAGGAAGGATAACCGAATGATTAGAAAAAAGTTGGGGTTAGCGTCAGATAGAGGTGAAACAAGCACAGGTACAGGTTGATTCAGAGTAACCAAGCAAAGACATCCCTCTAAGATGAAGAAGCACTGCCCAAGAAATATTGCTCAAAGAGTCAAACTCGGGTGGCAAACCAGCCAATGATAGAGAAATGAAGAATTACTCATATTTCCATTCTGCTTTCCAGAATCAAAATTTGGAGAACTTCAACCAGGCGACCTTAATATGCCCAAATAAGCAAGATGTAGACTAACCCAATTTTTTAAGATTGAAATTCTTAGATATAACAGCATAAAATAGCTTAATACCATTATAGGAATAAAATGTAGAAACTACTGGTCTTAGATCACATCTAAGAGTTAAATCATTAAATGTACAAATATCAAACTAGTATGTAGTTAAAAGTGTTAAACTATGCCTATTAGCATAGGATGATGACAATTGTCTCATAATTATAGTGGCTGTAAGTGTTAGTGTGTTACATTCCTAAGCAGTTAGCCAAGGCTCAGCTACTATCCTCAGCTCTTGGCTTTAACTATAAATCACATTCATTAAATTCATTCTCCTATTGGTTTGCCTTGTTTATATCAAGCATATTAGCCAAACGAAAAGCAATTTGTGGACCAATCCTTTTAAAAGGGGAAAATATGAATACATAACTAAACAAATGGAGTAATTTACCTGTGTTTCTTGTCCCAAACTTATTGAATCTGTGCATTTCTTAGTGGTATGGGTATTTAAGACAAATTCAAATGCAGAACAAGCATTGATGTCAGGAAAAGTCTGAAACGAGACACTTCTCCATATTAGAAAATAAAAAAAAATTATGAATACTGAATATTGTAATAAAACAGCTAACTTGAAAAATAAAATTACCTTCATAATGTTCACATCATTCAAGTCGTTTGAAGTTATTATGCTAGGTAGACTGGCATTTACTGCAAACCTAAATTCCACCAAACATATACTTAATGCTTCAAGTAAAATAAATAAATCATGGAAAAAGAAATCAAATATGGCTAACCTCTGGATGACATAACCACAATAGTGAGAATAATTTGTAACCACCATCTGTGTGCTCAAAATCTTCAATAACCCATTGCTTAAAGAAAAGGTAGAAGCAAAAATCTTTGTCAGTAATGGTATCTTTATATATATATATATTGCAAGCACAAAAAAAATGTTGAACCTTAAACTCTGAAATATAACTTGTTAGACATTCTCTTCTGGATATAATCACGAACAAATTCTATGGTATCAATATAGCTTTGAACCCCTTCAATCTTGCAAACACTATGAAAGAATTCACTTAAGGATTTTGCTTTACAAGTCAAATTTTCAAGCTCCTGCCTCAGTTCGATCACCTTTTATCAAAAAGAACAAGCATTAACCACTAAAATATCATCAATTGAAAAGAAAAAGCGAACAATAAATTAAATCTATCATAGAGTTGCACCAATGAACACAAAGAGAAACTAGCAACAACATATAAGGAAAATACATCATACTTTCCAACAGGAAATTCACAAATTAGGTGAAATACTAAATTAAAATATTTCTTTATAACAGTGATCTGTTGAAAGAGAGAGCACAAGTTATATGAACTGTACGGTTTTAATTATGCACCTTAACTGTTTTCTGGCATTCTTTTCATACTAACAACAGATTTGGGAAGAAACTTGTTAGTATCTTAGAATATCTAGATATACAGTTAGTATAACATGGAAATTTTAAGAATATCAATTCTTCATGAATCAGTGGTCCATTTCTATTTACAAAGTAATTATAAGAGTTGTCGCTTATTTCCTTTATTTTTCTTTCTCTTCTCTCCTTTTCTTGTTTTCTTTTTTTTTTTTGGTAAAAGAATATTATTCAATTGGGGAAAAGAACATTGCAAGAAGACAGGAACTTAACAGGTCCTCGAAACAATCAGAAAATATAAAAGATAAATGAAGTGTAACTTTCTTATCTTAATATGTCCACGAAAAAAAAAAGGTCCTGTTAAATGATCATTGAGCTTTACACTAGACTAGATAGAGGACAAATGTCTTTCTTTTCCCATAAAACCTGTTAATCTGAATTCTGATCTAAGGACTTGCTGGAAAAGACATGTTGTACTGTTTCTGGATTTCCCCACACAGCACACATATTAGGGGAGATAGCCTCATATTTCCTTTATATCTCTATTCTAAATTGTTTCTAACACAAAATAAGAAACACAAATACACACTATTAGTACTACACTGTCCTTGACTATCTGAGCTTAGTGTTGCAAAGATGATAATGTTGCGTTACATAAGTAGATGCACTGGTCAAAACAGGATTAAGAACAAATACATTATAAAATTGTTGGGATAGCACCATTATTTAAAAGATAACACGAGTTTGCTTGGGTGCATCATTTTGATAGGATTATTAAAACAATTGCATATGTATATATCCAATCAAAATCCTGACATTTTCCCTCAGAATTGAGCAAGCTAGTAGTGATACGATATCATTAGCTTGAGTTTCCACTGCCACACTCTTAGATAAGGATGCCATGAAACGCAACTCCATTTCCTTAGACTCCTGAAGGCCATGGTTCAACTGCTGTACTTTTTCTGTACAATGAAATTTAGTACCACCACCAACCCGGTGCAGCAAACATCAAACGTAATAGAATACCAGCAATCTGTCACGCTTCATATGCATTAACTGCAATTTAGCCTTCTCATATGATATATTAGCATCAGCATTCTTCCTTCAACATATCTGCTAGGTTATATAATCTATCATTACAGCAAAACTGTTCCACAAACATAATGTGAACCATTTTAAACTTAGTGATGCAGTCAAAGATGTTATTAGAAACATTTGGTAGGCTATTTTCTAAGGAAAACAAGAAACATACAAAGCATGAGACACGTCAAATAACATATGTTATTGCTTAATATAATAATCTGTTTAATACATAAAATGTAAGTTTCCACAATTAAACTCAAAATGCAAAATTGACTATAATGTCAGACTGAGATGAAGTCAAGAAAAAAGAGATGAAAAATTCTTCCATTGATATTAAATTTGATAAATACTGAACAGAATAATTTCATGCGTTAAAATAGCATATCTGTACTTCCTAATTCTACATTTCATGACTTACCATTCGTAAATTTAGCCTATCAACTGACGGAGAAGGAAATGTTGTGTGCTGCCCGAGGAACTTCTTGAGAAACTGCAAAGTACTTTAGAAGTTAAGGGCTCTAACAAAAATATCAAAACTAAAATTGATTCTTATCATAAAAAAATACCCATACACAGCCCAGTCATTCCATGTCTGATCTCTGAGCTTCTCTCCACGCTCATGTAAATCGTCTTTGTGCTCCGAATTAAGTTGTATAGCATATTCCCAATTGGACCTCTGGACTTCTTATATCCTCCCAAATTTGTCTTGTCTCCATCACCTGGTAATTGTATCTCAAAACCCTTTCTTTTCTTCTCAAAAGAAAACTCCAAAGCCAGACTTGGTAACAGGGCTCAGAGCTACTTTGGTGCCCCTCGGCAGTTGTTGTCAAGATGGCAATGACCATATGAGTTATCTTTTATTAGACAAGTCTTGCATATTACTGTTCAGCAGTTCACTCGAAGACCCATAAAAGATGGCGACAGAGTTGGAGTTTCTTTGCTAGGATGTGCTCATGAAACAAAACCATATTACTAGATCTCAGCTGGTTTTCTCTTGGATGCACTCTAAGAAGCATGAAATCAGTTGACAAAAATGAGGATTAAAAATCGAAGAAACTGAAGTCAATCATCTTAAGGCAAGAAAGTTCGCCTTCCAATAGGAGTTAGCTTTTTAGGTTGGCTAAGATACCTTTTAGACATATCCAGTACATTTCACAAGGGTCAAATTTTCAATTTAACACAGGAAAATCTAACCATAGCAAAATTGGGCAAACTGAAGTAGATTTCGTAAATTTAAAGCTTTTGAAATGAGATGGATTAAATACTAAACTTTATATCAACAAAACTCTCATCATCATTATAATGACCCAGATGCCCCTCAATACAATATTTTCAGAACATATGTCTTTATACTTCCATAATCATGATAACATAAATCGCTTGCATTTTACCTGTGAAATCATACAATCTGTACTAGTCTTTACACTGTTTTCAAACCCAGACAACCCAAATCCATCAGCTGCTGCGTCTGAGTTGCTCTCAGCATCTTGCCCTAAACCACTATTAACAGATTCATTATGCTTTTTCAGCTGCTTCAATTCATGAGAACAAGTCCTTTGGCATTCCACATGTTGTGATCGCTTCTGGTTCAACATCACAGGAGAAGAAAATGGATTATCATATGTAACACTTGCAACATCATCTTTCCTTTTCTCAACTGTGCTATCTGTTTGGTCAATCTGCAGGCAAGAAGCTGTGATTTCCCCAGTCTTAGAATTTTTGCCACTCTGGAAGTCAACAGAAATCAAACTAAAAGCTTGCTCACCCGTTTTTGAGTCAACAGTCTGTTCATTATCAGTTAGCATCGCAAGGTTCTAAAGGAGTCAATCCCATGGGAATCTGTGATGATCGAACCTTGATTCATCCTATTCCCTTGAGTTAAACCATAGAGATGCTCATCTAAAGAAGCATTTCGAGTTTCAACTTGATTGTATTCACAATCTTTTCATTAATGTCAGACATTTGTCCTCTGTCTTCAAGATTACTTCCCTTCACCTGGGCAACACCATAACCAAGTTTTGATTGAACTGAGTTGCCCATCATTAGTGGAGTTCTTGCACTATTAGCAATAAGAAAGTCTAACTCTTTATGGATTGCTGCACTTGCACCTTCAACAAACTTCTTGGTTTCTGCAGAAGGTAACAAGTATCACCTAGTATGCATTGTAGTTCAAAGATGCACCACTGGATGCAATGACAGCCACAAAATTATCATTATAAACTATGCATTCTACAATCTTATGGGCGTGTTTGGTTGTCCA